>NW_028297107.1:136173-436173 GCF_055798465.1 Pogonomyrmex barbatus | reverse complement strand
CGACAATCAAAGATTCCTCTCCACCCCCTCCCCCCAAACTACTTAATCATATGAACAAATTGTATGCGTTGTATAAAATATACAAGCGATTATTCGCATTGCAAGTGAAAAACAAAACGGTACGGTAATTGCTCGTTCCTACGATCGCCTCTTCGCGATGATGATCAGAGGGGGGAAAAGCGCCTAATCCATCGTCGTTCACCAGGGTATAAGAAGGGGTTCGCAGGAGCATAGACCCGCTGATAGGATTCGACAGTCCCGATATAACGCCCGTAGGGTGCCCGTGATCAAAGCGCTGCCGAGCCGCGCGTCGGGTGATGCAGTGCAAAGTGTCTTTATTATCATTGTCTTCGCTATCATATTTCCATTATCGTTGTCATCATAAATGATGACAGTGATGAGTCATCGCGGGATCATACGCTCGCTGGTACGTTTTGCGGAAAGAAATTTCTCACATCATGCAAGGGACTCTAAAGCGCGTGAGAAAAAAACTGAATCAGAGCTGAATTTACATGATTTGTAAATTTATTTTCTTTGGGCTTACATTTAACGTAACAAATAAACTAGAACTAGACAAATTTATAGATTTTTCAAATGATCAGATGTACCATCGTTCAAAAAATTATTTTCTTAACAAAGTTACTTATATTAATAATATAAAAATGATAATAATTTTATAATTTTTAAATTATTTTAATTACGATGACTTTCATGACTTTAATTATTGTTAATCTCTTAATTTATAATTTCACTTGTAAGATATAAACGTCTAATTTGTTTATTTCATTATAAACAAAAAAAGGCATCAAATGTTTGTGTATCAAATTTAATTCATAAATTTCGATGAGTTCAATGAAATGTATTAGAGCAAGAAAAACAAAAGAACGTGTCACCGCGTCGTAATTAATTTCTCGACGAAGGTTTCCACATTGGAGAACGCGCGAAGCGCGCTATTGACAACTTTCGTGAAAGATGTCTTTCGCGGTCCACGAGAATAACGCAAATCACTCGTAAATTTCAAGCGTATATCGCAAGCCACATTACGTTTCAGCGTGCATTATGTTGTAATACTTTTGCGGATAACTCGCTAACTGAATCATTACGTAAACATACAACATAATCTAACATATACAAGATAAAGTAAATCGATATCAACCGTACAATTTAACCGATTGAACCTGCAGATTCATTTTAGCTATCAAAATGCATCCGAGTGTTAACAAGGCTTTATCGAGCGAAACTTATCTTTTTTGAGCGAAACTTAACGCGTGAGTTAGTTAAATCTTTCCACGTCGATAATAAGTACGTTAATTATCATGTCAATTTCAAGTGGCAATTTCTGCGCTTTCCTGATTTAAGCCCCATGTAAATAATTAGGTAACGTCAATTTTAATAAATATGCTATAATATGCGTGCCAATTGCTAATCAATCTGACAGCTGTGCATAATATTGCTAACGTCGAAAATAATCGTTTCTATTAATCTTTACGCAACAAACGATGGATTCTTTTCGCCGATCTTTCCATTACACATTTTACTTTCGTACATCTACATTTCTCTCATATTCAGGACTGATTAATAACGCCTTGTAACTAACAGCTCGATCCTTTTAGGTGCCAGTTCTGGTGTTTCTCTCGCAGATGAAAGATAAGTCGCTAAGCGCCAACTGTCTCTCCGACGTAATATACCGCATAGCGTCAGGGGTTGAAAGTTCATTCTTGTTCGACGCGATTCGCGAGATTCTCACCGCGCCTGTTAGACGACGAGGCCCCGCGAGATTGCGTCTTCGCAAACTCGGGGCCGGTTATCGGGCCCCGAAGCGTTCAAAACGCGGGCCCGGCTGGCTGGTCATCGACTAACTAGAAAGTATCCTTTTCCAAGGGATCCACCTCCAACGTCATATATGTGCACACGAGCGGCGATCCTCGATGATTATCCAACGCGACGGGATCGCGGGGTCATCCTCGGCCATATTATTCATAAATAGTTGCGGTTTCATTAATCCTCTTGAATAGTTTAAAAAGGCGGGAAAAGATATATAATTAATCTTCTAATTTATAAAATCGAGAATTTTCTTAAAAAAGAAGTTGCAACACACCTGCGCGTGCGCGCACAATTTTATTAACTTAATTTTTTCAAGGATTGTATAACTTTTCGAATTATTATACCAGTATAATATATTATACCAGTTACAGAAATCCAGTTTCAGAAAATAGCATAATTAAAAGGAAAGATATAAAATGCAAAATCAAAAGGCAAAATTGTTTAATTTTTGTTTATTTTTTTATCAATATATTTGAATTTTGTTATATTATTTTTTTCCTGTAATTGACTACATTAATCGTTTATATTAACTAAACTCTTTCTGCATTTTAATTATATCTTATAAAAGTTAATTCTATTTGCAACTTTTATTTATGTGTGTTCGTAATTTTTAATAAAAAGTTACAATTTTGAACATTTTATTTATTTTTGAAGATATTAAAAAAGTTTGATAACAATAAATTAATTATTATAAGTTGAGCTCACTAGTATGGTAAAATGATGTTTTTATCTCTACTTTTATCTCTACTTTTATCTGTATTTTTCAAGAAAAAAATACATACCACATGTATCGTATTAAAAACATCCATGTATAAAAGACACGTATAAAACTCTCTTAGATTTGGTGTTTGCTGTCATTCCCGGTATCCTTCGCCGAAAGGTTGTCCCTGGATCAAAAAGCACCGCAGTTTGCGCGCGGCTCCGGCGGCCTGATCTTGAAACCGCCTTTTGAGGCTGCTCAGAGAACAACGGGTCCAGCGGCATCCACGAATACCGTTAGTGAGGGTAACATCCAGAGGCAGGAGATCGCCACTTTTAAACTCGTGGACGGCGAACTAGTCCGTGTGGTAGAAGGATCCTATTCCTATACGAGTCCCGAGGGGATTCCGGTTTCTGTTAAGTGAGAAACATGTCTTATATATCTTAGAAACAATAGTTTTACCATATAATTGTATCACTTCTTTTCAAAAGTAATCTCGATCGATCTTTTGATCATTATTCTTTTGTCATTTTTTTCGATCTATAATCTTTCAAGTATATTTTTCCTTTTATGTCTTTTTAAAGATCCTTTGTTATTTTTTTGCCACTTCTTTCAAAAGTTAGTTTTTCGAATGTTTAATCGTGCTCTCAAGAAGTAATTTTGCATTTTATTATCAAAACAAGACTTTATATCTAAATATTTTTCAATTTGCTGAATTTCAATATAAAATCAAAGTTTTCGAAATTTCTACTATTCAATTGAAAAAAAAATTAAACAATAGACAATTTTGCAAACAAAATTGCAAATTTACACTAATAAATGGATTACAGTTTAAGTAACGTTTAAGTTAAGTAAAATTTAAATAAAGTTTAAGTTAAGTAAAATTATTAAGAACAATCTTTGAGTAATCAACTGATCAATCTCTCTCGAGGAAATATGATTTAAACTTTTCAACTTAAATTTTTTTATTTTTTTTCTCAGATTATGATTCAATGTAAAAATCGAAAATAATAAAATAGTCTCATGCTGTTTCAATAATGTTTTCATTACGAACTTAAAGATGAGACCGTATGTTTCTTTCTAATGTTTGAAGAATCTTTTCTAATCCTTTCTAATCTTTGAGTCAAAAAGACATACATAAAAAATGTAATCTTTTCATTCACAAGTTATGTTGCGGATGAGAATGGATACCGAGCCGGATTCAGATTGGGTCGCGCTGCTTTATCAGGTGGTATGACGGGATCACGTATCACACCTTCAGGACCCAGCATTGGATTTCCGGGATCCAATATTAAACCCCATGGATCAGGAGGTACTACGTATCTACCGCCGAAGCCGAAGGTCGATCGGAGTTATCTACCGCCACAATGATCTTGCTAATCTAAAATAAAAAAAACGTTTCCATTCATCGTTTTATGCACGATGATCAATGGTTCAGAAGAGTTTGTGTTCCGCGACAATCTTTTACGAAAAGCTGAGACAATTCTTTCTGTACAAAAATATTGAGACACGAATAATCTTCGAATTAATAACTGTGCTATTTTTTTCAAGAAAATTCTCTCAGATTTTACAGTATAGATAAAAAAAATTATTTCATATAAAAGTTGCAGCTAGATGAATTAAAGAAGCAAATGAGACTGAAAGATGCACAGCAGAACTTCATATGTTAACATTTTTTATTTATTCTTGACAGACTTGATATTTATGTATATTATTCAAAATTATTCAAAAGTTTATTGAATTAAATGAAAAAAATTCAATTTAAAGTAATAATATATTTTCTTGATAGTAACATATGCAGAGTATCGAGGACGATTTCCCCAAAAGCAATCTAATAGCAATCTAATAAGACAGCTGTCAGTACAAATTTTAAAAGTTTAGTTTCTGATCTCTGATTATTGTTAAAATGGATACATATTACAAAGTAAGATTTTTTTACAAAAAAATCTTCAAATCGTTAAATTTTTTATTTTGATTTTCCTTTTGTTCTTCGACCATATTTGTCACTACACAGAAAAAAATATGAAATTTATTCTTTTTAATTAAACTTCTTGCACGTTCATCTTTTCTCTATTTCTCTTCACATTAGAGAAAAAAAAGGATAAAATGTGCAAATTTAGTTAAAAGGAACAAGCCTATTTTATATGTGTAAAAAAAATATATATCGTCTTCATTCGCATGTTAGTCGATTTTATCAACATCAAATTTATTGCTAATTTATTAATCTTATGTTAGATGTATAACGCAATATTTAATGACTCATGGCAAGATTCATTATTATATTTAACGCTAAATAAACCTCTGTCATTTATTTAAAATTTTTTCTAATGTATAATAAATTTGTTCTAAATGTAGTAATTAAATCAACACATATAATATTAAATAATGGCAAAACAATGTCACATAAAATTAAATTTTCATATTTTCGTATAATTTGTTAACATTTTAATAACATTTTTAAAATTTTTTTAACTTTCTCCCTCTCCTTCTTTCCTTTCTTGAATTTCTTTCATTTCTTTTTTTTTTCTTTTCTTGTGTGTGTGTGTGTGTGTGTGTGTGTGTGTGTGTGTGTGTGTGTGTGCACGCGCGCGTGCATGTGTGTATAATTATTTAGATTAGCTTAATATAAGTAATCTTTTGAATAATGCTAAATATACAATTAATCATTTTCTCTACAAATCTACACACAATTATTTTCAAAACTTTTATAAAAGCTGTAATTTTTGCTTTTTCACACTAAATTTGTTATAAAACACAATTGAGAGAAAGTTCGCAATTTATCTTGAAGCATTATTTCAAAGTGAAATTCTAATCAGAAAATTATTCAATTATTATTTCCTAGAATTCTATTATCTTTTTTAGGAAATAATAAAACGATTCAGATAGGAAAATTATTCAGTTATTTCTTTTAGACTTCTATTGTATTTCCTCAAATAATGAAATACTTTCAATTGGAGAATCTGTTTTAAATAGTTCTATATATATATCTCTATCTTTCTTAAATAGAAATCTAGGAAGTAACTGAATAATCCAATCAAAATCCGGTCTAATTTTTAAATTTTATAATAAGTCTCCAGTTCCGTAATACGTGACAATAAATCGCTTAAATTGAAATTCTGAGGATCAGAAAGTCAACATGCCAGAGTTAGAAATTTTTTTATTTTATAATAAGTTAAAAGTCAATGAGTAGAGAATTGTAGAGTATTTTATAAGAGTTATAAAATACTTGTCTTCCTTAATATAAATGATCAAATTTTCAATTTAATAGAATAAATTCTTTTATAATAATTATTCTTATTTTATCTTTTATGCAACTAGACTTTGTAAATCTTGCGCCAATATTTAAATTTATACCGGTTCTCTCTTCTCACACAATTCAATTCACACATAGAGGCACGTACAAACACCGAATAAAGTATATGTTTTCTAGTAAATCTTTCGAAGGATGCGGGCCGTTTTGTAATATTCGTTGACATGCAACCATAGCGAAATCATCTTCAGCGTGACACCGATTATGAACCGCGATACGTAGTAAATCCGAAAGGATTCAGTAATAGAGGAATGTGATAGTGCTCGTCGGGATGCTGTACATCAAACACCACGTCGACTATAGGATACATGGAAGTTGTCGCGATTCGTTTGAAATAATCATTTACTCGAAACTCAATCTTGAATCTGCTAGGCCCGCAATACTCTTGCTCGTTCTGCAACAGATCCATGCAACGTCCATTTGAGTCTGTCACGCTGTAAAAAAAATAAAAATTAATGATAAAATTAACGAATTAAGTGACTTCGTCATTAATGATCTTTTTTTCGTTTATTTCAAATAAATTAAAACAATACAAAAAGTGTACTTTTTTTTATATTAGATAATATATATGCGAACAACATTACAAATAATAACATACAAATAAAAAAATATACGATATTTATAAAAAACTGTGATAACATGCAAAGATGGAGAAATCTTTGAAAGTTATAAAAGATGACGAATGAACGTAAAATATTTACAAAAAAATGTATAGTAATAAACCTTTCTTTTAAAAGATTCCACATGTTATCCTTAAACTTGTAAAGACACACAGGTAAACCATTAGCAGGCAGACCTCTACTAGTATCCAAAATATGCGTGGTGATGCTTAACTTTCCTTCATTTGATTTACTCATCTATCATACAAAAATCCAGAAAATAAACATATTACATAAAATTGACAATGTAGATGTGGAAACTTAAACTTAATCTTTACTTTTAGATATCAAATTTCAAGCTGATAATGTCAAGAAATATTAGATAATTTAAATAATAATTTATATATCTTATATTTTTATCACTTGAAAAATTATTAAAAAATTTAGATAATTTTTCTATCAAATATATTTTTCCAAATCTTTTAACTAAATTTCTTCATTAAGAACTCATTCAAGATATTTTCATGTTTATCATATTATTAATTACACTTGATAACTCGAAGAATCGATTTGGTTCTGACAGAAGAAACCATTTGATTTCTATTCCACTATCATTACGCTCAACACTCGTGTTGCAAATACAACTGCGTTCGAACAGATCTGCAGTTTCAAAGAATGTTGAGATATAGATAGAACGAATCAAAGGTCAAGGAACGTTGGCAATGAATTATAAAATTGATATTTATCTCTTTTATATTCATTACAGTTTAATAACATCATTTCTTAAAAAATATATGTATAGATGTGACTTTATAAGTAATAATTAGCAACATACATTAACATATTACAAAAAAAAATTCTTATGCGTACGCAGTATAAAAAAATAAAATAAAGTATTTCTAGATATTTATGATTATAAAATTATCTAACATGTGTGTGTGTGTGTGTGTGTGTGTGTGTGTGTGTGTGTGTGTGTGTGTGCACGCGCACGCATGAAATTATGATTATTAGAATTATGATTATTATACATAATTGTGCGCATACGTGCCGTGCGCGTAATTAAAAAAATCGTAATTAAAAAAAAATTTATTTGATTATATGAATTATTCTCACGAACTCGGCATATAAAAATAATACAATCATGCGCACTAATCCATACCTTAAGTATAAATATATTATAATTTTTAATAGCTAAGCTTTTCTATATAATTACATTTTGTCACTTTGTGAAAACATTCAAAATATTTTATCATTTTATTTATATTTTATTTATACGATCGTAATATAATTATAAGTTTTTAAATATAATGTTAATATGTACAATAATATATAATTAATATTAATATAATCATACCTACATACATAATACAAGTAATTAAAATATGTTTTATTTTAACTATTTTTACAGTGTAAAAATAGTTCATATTTTTAAAAATAAACTGAAATAAAACTTGTTTACCCGCATTTCCCTTTGTGTAAAAGGAAATATATTCAATAGAATATCTTATTTATGTGCCTCGATAGATTGTATAACCAAATGGACTCAATAAAAGAGGTATATGATAATGAGCATTTGTGTTTCTCACATCAAATACAACCTCCACAAACGGAAACATAGTATCTACTCTTTTCAACGTAAAATACTTATCAACGTCAAAATGTATTTTATAACGGCCAATTGTTCCATTCACTTTCTCCACCAAATCATTACAATGGCCATCAACATTTGTATTGCTGAAAATAAAATTTTATTTAAATCTAATATATATTTTTATCATAAAAATTTAATTTTAAAATATTAACGTTTCTTGAAAAATATTAAAGTTATATTTTGTTTTTTATGCTTTTCTTGTTTCAGGTATTATTAGAATAATACGTTAATATTTTTAATAAAAATTTTGTGTTTATTAAAAAAAGTAAAACAAATATATTTAAATTATATAAACAGTGCTTCCTAGAAACTTGACTAATTAAATATATTAAATTATGGATTTTATATTAATAAATATTAATAACTAATCATAAAAAAACATACTTCTCATTCAAAAAAGTCCATTTACCATCCATCAGTTTGTATAAGCTAACTTGCAATCCACTAATTGGAAGTCCTTTAACATTATCAACAACATATGTAGAAATGCGCAACTTTTTCGACGGTGTGGTTTTTATCGATTGTTTTCCCAAAACAGTATTCTAAAGCAGTATTGTAAAGACATCAATAAAAATCTGTATTTGAATTCTGAACCATATAAAAAATAAACTAAAAAAATCTTATTACCTTTTTAGATGATTTGGGGCCAGGCAATTGTTGATTGACAACAGTTGATTGTTGACTAGTGTCAGGAACAATCGACGACTGATTGTTGTCGGACACAACTGGTTCTATTATAGTTTTGTCTGATTCATTTAACGGGATGACCTTCTTTTGATCAGTCAACATTACTGTGCCAGGCTTACCCTTAAGTTTGGTCAATACATATTGTGTACCCGGTTGAAATGTACCACCAGTTAATGTAAATGTTTTGTTACCGCACATCAAAGTAATGGTCTTTGAAGTTTTCATATTTGGCGTGATTGGCACAAAACTCATCGCATTCTGAGTAGGTACGGTATTTGTCAAGATACTTGTCTGATAAGATGTATTCAATACCGGTAATGATGAGCTTACAACAAGAGAGTCTTTAATGTCATCTTCCTGTTATCAAACAATATTTTTTTCACTAAATATAATTTTAATAAATAAGCCAAGAATATGTCAAAAAGCAAATAGTAATGAACAATACTTGGCAAGCAAAACTTTATATGCCATTTATTTTTATTTTAAATTTACACATATATAAATTCAAGAAAATTGCTTGTTACCAATTACGTTATAATTAATGGAATAATGAGATTTAACTAGTTATAATCAAGACTGATTTTTAATTATAAAATATTTTTCTATCGCATAAACACATAACTCACAAGAACTTTGTCATTCTTATTGATTTTAATATCCAGTTTCTCATCTTCCTGTAATTTTGGTGTTTTCTCAATATCATCCGATTCAATTTGTAGACTGGGCATGTCATCATTAGCTGATTCCACTACCATCTCCATCTGGATATTGCCCTCTTCTTCCTCGAGATATTCATTATGAACATGGGCCATAGCCTCTGCCAAAGGATCTCGACATTTTTGCTGTATAACATTATTAAAAAAATACATTAAATTATTAAAAAATTTAAAAAATATTAAATTTAAAAAAATCATCAAAAATATTCCTACCAAACATAATTATTACATTTTATAACATAATTTGTAGTAAATTACCTCAGGCATTAATTTGATTTTCTTTATTACAGATTTAGAATCTTCACTGGATTGGCTATCCTCAATTTCTTTTTCTCCTTCCTGTTCCATATTAACTACAGCAATTTTTTCCTTCATATCTTCAACATCTATTGTTTCATCATCTGTTTCCAATCTCTCAACGACATACTCGATATCATCTTCATTGTCTTCACCTAATTCTGCCTGAGAGTCGTCTAAAGTCTAAATAAAAGAATTATTTCTATATAACAAATATAATTTTATATATATATATATATGTGTGTATGTATATATATACATATATATGCATACACACACAGTATATTATATATACTATATATACTATACTATATTATATTATATATACTATTATATAACATTTAAAGACATATATTTAATATTTTTATAGAAGATATTTTATAAAATTTATTATATTTTTAAATGTAAAAAATCCTATATGTTCTTTCCTTTTAATAACATGTTCATCAAAATCAAAATATCATAAATATATTGCAAATAGAATAACATGTAAATATCTGTAAAAGCAATTGATTTGCAAACAACAGATTTTAATTTATAAATCTTAACTTCTTACTTCAGTTTATAACGATTGATTTGAAAAGTTAGAAGTTGAAAGTAAGAGTATAAAATAGTAAGAGTAAAAACTGTAATCTGTTTTGAGAAGTGATAAATTAATAATTATAAGCCATAAAAAAAGAATAAATTATGCTAATTGTGCTATAATACATAAATTTTTATAGCAAACATGTTTAAAATAAAAAATGATCTAAAAAGAATATTCTATATCATAGGATATTCTATATATAAAAATTAATAAAAAATCAATGTATATTGATTCTAACCTCAACTTCTTCTATAAGCGCTACTTCGGGTGCTTCGGCTTCTGCTTTCCGTGCTTGTTTTTCTTCCAATTCGTGTGCTAAAGCCGAACGCTGATGTTTCATCGTACATGTATGTTTCAGCAGTGACAAACGATGTGCATGAAGATTTTTCTTGCAATATAAACAATAAGCACGAGTTGGTTGACAGGGCACTGAAGTCAACCATCCTAAATAAAAGTATTTTAAAATCATGAAATGCTTCTATTCTTTGATTAAATAAATCTCATATCAAATATTATCTACTATCTAGGAATTATAGATTTAGAATTTTAAAAATTTTAAACTAAAAGTTAAAATTCAATCAGAAACATTTTTATATCAAAATTATTTCTGCAAAATGTAAAAGCTTATCCTATATAATTTATAAATTTATAGTCTTAAATTAAACTTATTTATATATAACTATAAATAAAATTGATAACCTTTCAAATAAGAATAATTTTAACATTGAGATAATTTTAAATAATTTCATCAATTATTTATCAATTATTTATCAATTATCATGAATCTCCATATCAAATAATGCATTGGAGATTAAGGATCACATAAAAGTGACATAAAAATAAAATTTATATTTTTTTATATTAACTGTAATATTAAATTAGTAGAAATAAAAAGAAATTGATATTTTGTAATGTTATTTCATTTTGAGACAATTAGACACCCTCATATAAAAGTTTGTCTATCTATTTCCAATATCGCTGAAATATTTATTATTTCTATAACAGGTTTAAATAGAACAAAATATCACATCCAGAAATTTAAAATTTTTTATAATTTCCCGATGCTTACTCTGACTCATCAAAGCTCAAAGACTAATATCGGAGATCCTTCCCAAAATTGTTTTTTTATTTACCAAACTATCAATATTGAAATCTGTTTTTTCTATCTTTAATATAATTCCTTAATAAAGTATTTTCGCTCAATCGTTGAAATTATAAAATAAAAAAGATATTGCATAGAAGAGCTGAATTAATTGATAAATATTTATCAATTATCAACTTGTTAAATTTTTGCAAGATCAATAAAAAATAAAAGTTGTTCACGTGTAAAAATTAATTCCTTCAAATTACCAATTTGATAGTTCAATACTGATATTCTTATCTTCTATTCTTAACTTGTGAAAAGAAATTAAAATTCCTGGCGATAAATACTATCGAACCTCTATCGTACAGCATAGTGTAAATAAATCAAAACATTAGCTAATTCTGTAGTAATTGTAAATATTTAGCCTGGACCTCGAACAAATCATCTTTAAGATAGAAGATCTTCTATCACATTCCTATTCAACGATTCTCAACTCAAGTAGCTCAAAATCGCGACATGAAACTCTGAAGTACCTTACGTCCCAATTTTGGACTTTGTGTTTCAAACACCAGGCTTGCGCTAGCGAAAACAAAATATTCATCTCCCACGCGTATGCCCCGCAGTCAACGAAACGGCTAGATAAGTTGAGAATCGGGGATTGATCGATGGGGACTAGGGTATGGAAAGTTAATCCGAGAGCGAGTTCAACCCTGGTAACGACGTGAGGGGACCCTATGTGGGGTCCCTCTCGTCGCGAGAGAAAGAGAGGGACGTACCTTTGAAATCAGACATCTGTTCCCATTCCTTCCTATAGCGTTGCGTATAAACTCGAGTCTTCGCGTGGCTAATCTTCCCGGTTGGAGTCAGCCGCGGGGGCGGCGTAGTCAGCAGGTTCGCGCATATCACCGTCTGGTCGGGACCGATGATTGCCACGGGTCGCGGCGACTTCTCCATGCCTCGGCACGTTTCTTTCTAACTCTCTAAATTACGCCGGGAATATTCAAGCCAAACCAAAGATCGAGGCGTAAAATTACTAAAATAGTTCTTTCTTTCCGCGACCGGTCACTTCGTGCGGATGGAAATCCGAAGAACGCGACAGGACGACGATCTCTAGGCCGTGCTTCTAGTATCGAACTCCCTAGCGAAATGGCGGACGCCGATGTTACTGTGCGCTGTGCGCCGATGTTACGAGCTGCCTTTCCGTTTAGCCTCAGCCTCGGTCATCAAAATGGCGGCGCGTCGCAAGGGCGTGCCTGTTGACGATGGCCCGGACCATCTCGCTCCGACACGGATGTCCTTCGAAACACGACAAAATAGATTATCTATTAAACTTCGAGGCACCGATCGACATTTCTGTGCGGTCGATCTCGAATCGTAAAACGTTACATATTGGATATATATATATAGTAAATATATATTACCGATTAATTAATCGATGCCGATTTATCTTGCCTCCACTTTCGCTTACTTCACTGACAAAATACATAATACGGTTTTTGTCGATATGCGCGCGCAACCGTTAGGAACGTTAGCCACTAAACGCGTGAAATTTGCAGGGAACATGAAATTTTCTAGTTTATAAAATTAGTGACGGAATATCTTCTACATTATTGTACCATTGCGTCCCCCGAAAATCACTTTCAAGAAATAATCTCCTAGGAAGTCATTCAAGGAAGTTATTTCGAGTGCTGCTATCGCCATCTAGAAGTATCTCGAAATGATTTTAAAATTTCAACGGCTCTCTAGTTGACATTTTTTTTTCTAGAAAAAATTCTAGTCACAAAATAAAAGTTTCAGCGTTTCCATTCGCAATGGATTTTAATCACTCCGAATGCAATTAATGACATGTACGCTCTTGTAAAAATCTAATATCGAAAGATAGTTACTTATTTTAAATATTATTAAGGGCATTATTGTTCAGCATTCAAATAACAATCTTTAGTACTAAATTGAATTTTTGTAAGGATGATCCGCTTTGAATTACTATAATAGAATTACAATGAAACTGATTATCATATCATCATTATATTTAATCGGTTAGTTGGGATTCTTGATAATTCAAAAAGATATATGTATGGGGAATATATATGTTTTAAAAAGTAACTATTTGAAGTTAACTCGTTTAATTGAATATATATATATATATATAAATTCGAGATAAATGCTCTGTATCGCGAACTACGTGTCGTTAAATTACCGAACTTGCAACGCAACTCGCTCATCTGCATTTCCTCTCTTAATAAATCGATAAGCAATTTCTGAAAATCGATTACTCTCACCATCCCACTCATGAAATTTTTATTATGAAAAATATCACCTCGTTATTATTTTAGTTATTTTAATGTACATACCTTTTTTCTCTTTAAAACAGAGCTGTCCAGAATTCAGAATTTTTGAATTGATACACGTTGGTGTTCACGTTTATTCTCTTTCTCATCAGTATATGTACTTTTACACGGTATATGTTATTAACTGATTACATTACTCGTTACATTTGAAATTCACATTTTAAATATAATTGTTATTCTTTCCACCAGATAATAGAAAATAGCCAGATTCACCGGATATAACCAAATAGTTAATTACTATTTATTTATCAGGCGGATTACGTGTTAGTAGCCAGATTGACCGGACCTTCTTACAAAATATTATAAAATTTATTTATTGTTAGCAATTGAAATTGATTTATTAACAGAAAAGCATATATCTTTTTAAGTATTTTTATCACTCTGAATTGCTTTGTCTTGCCAGTAGCGCTTGTAGATTACGAAAAAATGTTGCTTCCGGTCCACCAATACTAACAATAGGAAAATGAGTCAAACAAATTTATCATGAAATATATGCTTAAAAGGTATGTTTTAGAAATTTATTGAATAGTTTCTAAGATCAATAGTTTGAATGGAATGACATATGGAACTTGAAGAATGAGCTTGCCTGTGACAAATCGTAAAATATCAGTAAACTCTCACACTAAAGTAAACACATTAATACATACATAGATAGATATATTTATCATTGTAAAGTAATTGTGCTTATGAAACTTTTAAAGTTGAGATTAACTAATGCTCGGAGACACATTTATTGCTAAACTCAAAAGAAGTCCGAAAGCAAAAACAGAGAAAGAAACGGCTGAACAACAATTTTTTCAAGAATTTGAAAATTTATTATATGATTTTAATGTAACAAATTAGGTGCAAAAGTTTTATTAAAAATGTTTCTAAAGTTTTAACCATGTCGATTTTCTCAAAAACGATATTTTCAAAGTTAATGATAAAAATCTTGAAAACTTATTAATCTAGAGTAATTGCGTTTTCTTTTCAAGTAAAAGAAAAATTTTTTTTTAAGGTTAAAACTAATAAAAATTAAAAAATTTAGTAATACATTAAAATTTTTTTAAAATTAAATATCTTCATAATTGTAACATTTTACAATTATAATATTTTAAAATGATACTGTTTTATTATTTTTCAATACTTTTAACAATACTTTAAATCAATATTTCACAAATATTCCACAGGACAAAAGTAAAAATGTAGAATTCTGTTAAATCTTTCTATTTAACTGGCACTTTCCTTATGGCTTTATCCTCTAGGTTCTCCTATTCATAAGGATGGGTCGAAAAAATATAAACGTCACGTAACACTCTTACCTTTTATATGTGTGGGAGACGCAGGTAGGATGTCAGAAATATGCGCTGCATGGTCCACTGTTGGGCTGGGATTTAAAACGGACTCAACAAATCACATCGCAGATAGTATCCGACCGGCAAGCCGAACGAACGTAGTGCTTACATATCTGAGAACAACGTTCCAGACGAAGTTAAATGAAAGTTCATTTTAACTTACTGACGCCACGCTATACATATTTTCTAAAAGTTGCAGTTGAATTACGATAATCTCGGTACGTAACAATTACACTTTAATAATTGGCACCGTGCATATTAAATTAATTATATTAATTCCGAAATCCATCCAGATTTGTTTATTACGTTTCTTCAAAAGAATTATGACAAATAAGTGGCAAAAAGAATTCCAGTGTTCTTGTCTTCATGGATCAATTTTGTTTAATAAAACTTGCATTATTACATGCATATAACATTGCATATAACATGTATTTTTTTCATATGTATATAGATAAAGAATTAATTTTAAATATATATTTTCGGAGTTAATATAATTTAAAATTTATATGTTTAATTACAACAATTATTATCGACAATTATTATTAGTAAATATAATGATAATTTTTAATACATATGTAAATAATATTAAAACAATGATTTTGAATACTTTAAATATGTAATTTATAGTAAATTTATAATTTTAAATATTTTGAAGATATATATACATTTCAATGACTAAAGATAACATTGATTAACAAAAAAATTTTGATATGCAACTCTAATCAAAATAAATGTTTCTTACAGTTTTTATCACGCTGAATCCATAAATGAAACATGTCACGTCGGATTTTTTAAAAAGATGAAATTAAAATTCTCTCAAAAATACGTTTTTTAAGAATTTTAATCGCATTTTTCTTAAAAATCTGATGTGATAGATTATTTATTTCCATTTATGGATTCGAATTTGATCCATAAAATTCTTATAAATTTTATTTTATCGATAGATATAGAGATACGTTTTCACAATGAATTTGAATAACTGAATAGCATTCTTGTTTGATTCATCAAAAAGAAAGTCTATGCAATCTTCATTATTTATTTCTGTAAAATATAGCTGCATATCTGCTATTATTCTTCTTATAAATGTCTTATAAATGTCTATATAAAGAAGAAAACAAAATTTAAAAGGATAGCAAAATAACTTTAACTGCAAATAATTCAAGGAATATCGAGATATTTAATAAATCACACATATTCAAAAAATAATTTTTTAAATACACATGTAAAAAATTTTATTTTTATCTGTAATTCATTTATATTGGCATTATATTATTGATTGCACTTGATAGTACATGTCATCAAGTGTGGAATCACAATGTGAGATCTAGACATGATTAGATTTCCTATATAATTTATTACATCTATTGTACAATTATATTATACTCTTAATCAAAGATCTAAAATTACGTAATTTTTAATTATTATAATATCCTAATTTTTATGCTTTTTTAATAAATAATATTTTATTCATTATTTGCAGAAATAATCATTCGGCATAACAAATTTTCAACGTAATCCGATTTCGATAGAATTAAAAAGTATTAACACAGCATCAGCCATGAAACCAATCCTGTACAAAGTCGAAACCTACATCATGCCCGACGCGGAAAACTTAATTAAAGAGATCAATGATATCAACGTCGCAAATCGATTAAATATCCAGAGCGAAAACATATCCGAGAAAAATATACCAAACAAAAAAAATGCGTCGCTTGTTTCGCATGATAAATGCAAGGAACTCGTAAAGTTTTCTGCTGAGAATAGCAAATTGATTGATATAAAAATTATGAAAGATATAACGAACGAAAATGCAACTGAATGCGTCAATGAATGCCTTGATAAAAATATTAAACATAATAATGATAAGAATTCTTGTCATTCTGATGAACTTCTATGTGCACAGAAAATGGAATTTCAAACGTCGATTAAACCTCAGGATGTATATCCTGCACAATTCAAACACGTTAACTTGATGTCAATCGATGAGAGAAGCGAAAATTCTTTGGATAACAAGCTGAATGACTTCTGTTGTCACGGTTACAAAAATGGTTGCACTGCATCGATTCCATCGCCCGAAGAGATCAGCGAGGAAATCTTTAAGGAGAACTGGCTGCAAAAGATTGAGATGCTGAGACATCACGAAGCATGTTTACGGGAGAGAGAATTGAATCTACAAATTAGAGAAAGCGAATTATTCAAAAGAGAGAAGAAACTCAGGATTATAGAGAAGAATCTCAAAAATAAAATGAGACAGCAGATAAAACATCAAAAAGATGTGCTAGTCGTGGAAAAGAGGCTGCAGGAAGCTGCAAAAATTTTATCCTGTGAAGATTTCAATGAGTTTGCACAAGAAGAAATCGCAGAGGAAGAAAATATCCCAAAGGAAGAAGAAATTTCCGAAAAAGCAGAAATTTCCAAACAAATGGAGCTTTTAAAAAAAGTAGAGATTCCGAATAAAATAGAGATTGAAAAAGGAACAGAGATTTCGAAAATAGTAGAGATATCAAAAGAAACAGAAATTTCGAAAAATGTAGAGATTCTGAAAAAAATAGAGATTCCAAAAGAAACAAAGATTTCAGAAAACCTGCAATCTCTCATTAATCCACAAGAAAGAAATGAAGAATCTAGTAAAAAAATATCTCTATTGCACTCAAAGAGCAATTCATTGTCAAGAAAATCCTCCTATTCAAAAACACTGACTCATTCATACGCTTCCATAAAGTATAAAGGGCGACCTAAGATAGAGTACAATGATCTAAACTCAACATTGTCAGCTGCTAGTGGAGAGTCATCCTTTGTGCGGACGTCGGAGTTGTTTAATCCAACGATTTACAAAAAACCGTCTGCGTTCATGCGGTCAGCAAGCGAGCGACGAATCAGAAATAAGGATATTATAGAAAAAATGCAAACAGTTGAATCTGAATATATAATCGAGGAAGATAAAATCTTCCGGAAAGTCAGCGATAATATATGTGCTTTGCAGGAAAAGGAAGCAAAGTTCCAGGATTATGGACTCGTAGATTGTAAGCCAGATAATGTTCCAGGTAAAATAAAACGTAACGTTGATAACGAAGGGAAATTGTCCTCATATCTCGATTTGGAAATCGGCGAAAAGCAAAATCGCCCAAATCTAGCTGAAACATTCAAGAACAGACCAGTCTCCTGGAACGAAGAGTCAAACGAATGGCTGCAAAAGAAGCGCGAAGCGTATAATTCAATGATCAAACAATCAGCCGGAAACAAGGAGAACGTCAAGTGCAATACTGTCACAACCAAAGTAGTCAAGAAAAAACCAAAAAGATTCACTCTATTTCGTTAGCACGTTTACGATATTACAAATAATATAATATCTAAAACAAGAATCTGATGACTCGAGAGTTAATTTTTTGCTTATTTCAAAGTGATAAGAATTTCTGAAGAAGGTTTATGAATGATCTCAATCAATTTAAAATAATGCAAATGTAATATAATTTTTATAGAGATTTGTAAATATGTAGAGTATCCAGTAATAATTTCTCATGGGCAAATAGAGTGGATTATGTTGAATGGAAAAGTCTTGTCATCATTTTATAATTTTCACAAATAATTAAGTAATTGTTAATTTATACAGATCCACGAATATTCGAAAGGATTTTTCTATTCAACCTACTCTATTTACTTACGAGAGATATATATATAGTTATTATCGGATACTGTATATACAAAATGTTTTCTGTAATTCCCATTTCTTAAATGGGATGGCATATTTTAATTAACATAGTAATGTAGTTCATAAAAAAAAATACTGTCATAATATTTGCTCCTTTGAAGCAAACAACTTCTCTCTTTGATATTTTTTCGTATCAATTAAAAAAAAAAAACTCAACAACAACACGTATACACAGGTACACACACAAGTGTTCCAAAATTACCGGATATTGCTTTACTGACAGATTCTGTGAAACACATTTTAAAACGAAAAATTTCCATTTGCGAAAAATTTATATGTTTGGATATGGAACTTCGAATAGTAGATGTTTTTGCATACTGATTTATCTGCATTCATTCGTCTGCTTATGTGTACACTACATATCTGATAGTTCTGTAATTCGATTTAATTAATACTCTATAATATTAACATTCTTATATATTAATTTTTATATATAATAATTATGTATAGTAAATTAAATAATCATAAATGAATGACAAAATAAATTAAAAGTAATTTTCTTATTGTTGCTTGCAGAATTATATTAAAAAAACTGAATCACTATAATGGCACTTTCACTGCCGTTACAGTGCCGTGCGATATTATTATCCATATCTAAACACACAAATGTTCCGCAAACCCATTTGTCAATTTCAAAACTTTTCGTTTGAAAACTATTAGTCTCAATTTATCTCAATAATTTTATATAAAAATTTTTATTTCATAATATTTTACAGAATCTGTCAATAAAAGGACACTTGATAATTTTAGAATACTATATACACACACACATATATATATATATATGTGTATAATTTGATGTGTGTATACGTATTGAATCTATATTAGTAAAATAATGCTGTATTTATTTTCAATTCGATATGAAATTGTACTGAGCAGTGATATATGTTACATAATTCTATATATATTTATCAAATTATATTGTTATTAAAAAAACAAATTACATATACATGCTCTTAAATATATTTCATCATTTAATTTAAATTACTATACATATATATATTAAAAAGATATTTTATAATTTTTGTAATTCATTGTATTTATTTATTAACTTACATAAGGACTAATTTCTGTAATTTAAGTTTAGTGATATATAATGATAGAATTAATATGGCCAGGAAGGAGATTCTCCAGGCTTTAACTCTCTACCATACAATGCTGATTTATCTCTAAACATTGTCATTCGGTTCGTTTCCATCTTGTCTATCTTATGACCAAGCATAAAACCAGCAAAAGGAAAGATAAGTGTCCAATACATCTTCCAGATGTGTTTATGCGACAGACCCATATTTTGCAATTTCACTTTCCTGTTGTGCAGCGAGTTGTTGTTTCCAGCGAGCTGTGTGTTTCAAATCTGCGTAAATTGATAACACTGTAGCCGTAGGGAATATCACACTGATCAAGTTCCGCCTAATCAAGGTTCCAATAGCTTTGAAGTTGATAGACCCCATCAAACTGAAAAATTTATCAAGATTTTCATGAATATATTTTCATTAGATGGAAAAATGAGATCAATAATGTTCTAAACTCTATATTGTAGGCTTATAAAAAAAAAGTCTATAACTTTTTAGAACTTTTAACAAGATTATTATAGTTATATTACAATTACATAGGTTTTTTGCTATTAGGTCTATCCTTTTTAGCCAAATTTCCTGCATCTCTTTCTTTTTTTTCCAACATGAAAAGAAAGAGGAAATAAAAACCGTACAAGTAATTCTAAAAAGAATAGGCTTGCTAAAGGTGAATATTCATCTATTTCATGCAAGAAGTATTACAACTTGTAAAAAAATTTTATAAAAAAAACAAGATTATCTTTGAATCTTTGAATCTTTTAAATATAATTATGCAATTTTTTTCATACATATTGTAGGAGCCTTTAAAACAAATTCAATATAACAACATTGTTGATAACAAAACAGATCTATTGCTTGTATAAGAAATCGAGAAACAATCGAATTAAATCGCACGTCTTGATGATAAAGACAAAAGTAGCGTGATAAATAAGCAAAGTAAGTTGAGGCAAACACGAATCAATTCTTACGATTTAAAAGCAGCATTAATCGATCGATTTCGTTGGCTCTTGCAGGTTAGAATCAGTTCGATTGTTATGTAATGGACATATGTAAGTACATACGTACATCCATCTCTATATAATACTATTATGGCTACGTTCTGATATTCACTGCCAGTACAGAAAATATATAATTCATCACGTATATTAGATTTCGAGTCTATAAAGAATTATAAAGTGTCATTGAAAACGAGTCATCCAGATAATTTTAATTAAACATTTAAAAATCATATAGATTTTAATTTGGAATACTAGAGACTGCCGATGGCGTCTGGCAGAACTGGACTGAAATCTATATTTCGATCAATTACATGACTCAAATATTTAATTAAAATTATCTGGATATACATTTTTAATGATACTTCATAACTTTTTATACAAAATACGAATGATTTCATAGAAATCAGTTTCATTTATTTCCGATTAATTATTTCGATCAAATACATGATGAAAAAAAAATAAATAATTACAATTAATTGGATGGTTCACAAATCTTAACTTTTTTTCGATCAAGTGTATGCGAATTCAATCTATCTATACTATGTCTATGGACTTAACATAACCTAACCTAACCTAAGCGACGCCGTGAGATCGCGCTGGAATCGCAAGGAGAATAGGGGGGACCGCTGATATCTTCCTCGAGGAAGAACAGAGCCGAGCGGCTAAAGAATTGAAATGTTGTGCCGTGTACTTTGTCTGTACTAGTTAGTTAAAAAATAGAAAGATTTATTTCGCGCCTGCTCGACTTCTTAGACGAGCATCAAATTTAACCATAACGGATTTTCTAGTCAATCGAGCCGTCAATGTGACGGTTTAATGACGAAATCTGTTACGTTGAAGGTGGCACGGACGCTGACAAGATACTTACGAGATATATGTAATCTCACATACACGTATTCCACGTTTTTATTTATGTTAATTGTTTCCCAAATCTTTTAATACGTGAATATTTAATAGAGATTTTAATATGTAAATACGCCTCGAGTTCGGTTATGTATTGACAGAATCAAATCAGACAGTGATCAGGTTCTGATTTCAGTTTGCATTTGTTATTATGTACATCTTACATTTCTTTATAGATGAAGCTGTTTAGCTGGATGCTGATAGGAGGATTTATTAACGTAACGGCATGCTTGTAAGAATCTGGTTGCGCATTGTTACATGGGATGAATGAGGAAGAATTATTGAAACGATCTGCCGCAGAGCGCGATAGGATTTTCAGTTGCTATGATCGTGGACGGGAGGGTGCTGAAATTGATCCCTGGGAGGATCCTGGCTATGAGGTCTATCATACTACAGATAGATATGGATTCATACAGTATGCATATGGCATTTTTATATATAATTTCTTCTATTTAATCATCTTGAATAACCATCTACCTATCACTATCTATCTTATCGCAGCGATAAAAGATTACCACAGAAGCCGGATCCATACGAGATCAAATTGCATCATGTGGAGATGGAGAGGCTGAAAAAATGGGAGAAAATGACAAAGCAATGGGACAGTGCCTCAACCAAGGAGAAACTACGTCGTAGAATATACAAAGGAATTCCTAACAGATTTCGTGGTCAAGTATGGGCCCTACTTCTAGGTGTAAAAAATTTGAAAAAGGAGCAAGCCGGCAAATATGAAGAGATGCTGCAACTAGCCCGTCAATGGTCTACCGAAATACGGCAGATTGATGCCGATGTCGCCAGACAATACAGAGATCATATTAACTATAGGTACATTACTGCAAAAATAATATGTTTGTGTTTTGAATCATGAAAGTTTGAAAAAAATTAAGGAATAATCATCTTTTTCAGAGAGAGATATAGTATAAAACAAAAGTCCATGTTTTACGTATTGGCTGCCTACAGTATGTATAACATGGAAGTAGGATATTGTCAAGGAATGTCTGTATTAGCTGGCCTGTTGTTACTTTACATGGATGAGGAAGATGCATTTTGGGGCCTTTCTGTGTTACTTGCCGATCAAAAATACAGCATGCATGGTTAGATTTTTTTCTATACAAAAATAATTTTCTAACGATATACTTTTCTAGACAATATCACGTTCTCTATAAAAGAGAATATCAGAGGATTAAAAATTGTCCATAGGTTCCTGAATATGGATGAATGGTAAGAAAATAAAAAATAAGGAAAAAATTTTTTGACGCAGATTTCTAAATATATCATAAATGAAAAAATGCATAATATACTTCAAATGTTAAAGGTCAGATCAACTATATTTATGAACCTCTGGACAGAATAAGTATTTATTGTATTGAAGTTCTTTATGCACAATATATTTTACAGGCTTTTACGTAGATGGGTTTCCAAAGTTAAATCGCTTTATAGAACACCATGACAAGATAATGAACAAATTTTTGCCGAAACTGAAACGGAAGATGGACAAATGTGGCTGCGATTCCATACTCTATGCATTGAAGTGGTTTTTTGTTATCTTTCAAGAGAGAGTAGGTTTTCTTTTTAAATCTGATAAAACTGTCTTCTCTTTTAAAACAACCATTTCATTACCATCTTTTTTCTTTTTTAATCTTTTGTTTTGTTTGTAGAATTTTTCGCGACATTTTTTTTTATTTTCAATTTTCTATTATAATATATAGCTTCAGATAATGATTATTTCTAATATTAGCCAGTACAAATAAAGTTCAACATGTTAAATTTAATTTATAGGAAACTCTTACAACTTATAACACACAGTCGCGAATCTCTCTAACTTGAAAACTTCTATAATTCAAATTTTTATTAATTCTTTAGGGAAAATCTCTATAAATTGAAAGTAGAAAATCAAAGTATTTATGTTTATAAGCGCATTAGTTACTTGTATAACGCAAATTATATATTCAGTATTCTTCGAAAGTTATAAAATATTATTTTTTTTAATTTAATATTATTTTGTGAAGTTATAGATATTGAATTAAAATATTTTAGCTCAATATTAATATGTATAGTTATGTGTACACACACACACACACACACACACACACGCGCGCGCGCGCACACACACACACACACATACACACACACACATTATCATCATCATCATCATCATCATCATCATCATCATCATCATTATCATTATCATTATCATTATCAAAAAATGGTTGTTAATTTATTAAATTATTAATATTTCCTGGTTGTTAATTTTATTAAATTGTGTCTGAACATTTGTAAGTTAAATTTTTTCCTCTGTGTCTCTATAACTCGAAAAATTTCTATAATTTGATATAATTTCTATAACTTGGAATTCGACGTAAAGAGATTTAATTGTATAAAGATAAATTTTATAAGGTACAAAGTCGTATAAAATGTTCTATGTAACAATTTTATTCTGGAATATATAGAATATTAACACATATCTGTAATATTAAATATTATAATATTAAATAATGAGTTATTAATCTATTTTTTATAGACTCCTGTTAGTCTCGGTCTCCGTATTTGGGACATATTTTTGTTGGATGGCGATCGCATATTACCAGCGATGGCATACACTGTGATGAAACTGCATAAACGCTATCTGATGCCAATGGAGAGCCTTGATGAATTCTGTAACTATCTGCAAATAAAGCTGGAGAAAGACTTTTCTTTTGACGATGACACTGTAATAAGCACGATGGAACGTAGTATAGAGGAGTTAAAACGTGCCAAATTAGACTATCCGGGTCCCCCAATGCCGCATGAATTACCACGGTTTCCATTTGGCACTTTTAAAGAGCCTTCATTTACCAGCAAGGTATTATTAAAATATTATCCTTTGGTCTTTTATCTATAAACAAGTATCAGATATGCTTACAACAATAGGTACGATAGATATGATAACAGTATAAAAAGCTAAAAAGGGTGAATAAGAAAATCCTATAAACATTTTTATATTATAAAAATGTATATATATATATATATATATATATATATATACATGTATATATCCTAAACAAAATCCTAAACAATCTAAACAATCTAAACAATCCTATGTAGACAAAATTTATTTGAACATATACTCATGTAAATTAAATGTTACCTCTTCAAAGTAAGATAATGCGGAATTTCATTAAAAGCCACACCAGCTCAGTAATTATTTATCCTGTTTTACTTTTACAGAAAAATTTAGCAAAAAATATATCAAAACACAGATACCACAATACTATCGATATTATTATAATAGTAATATCAATATATTATTAATATTTTAATAGACAATCTTTTTGATACAATAAATTTTATGACAAAGTACGTGGGAAAAAATAATACATTATACATCAGGATTGAATATTCATTAAGCTGTGAATTCCTTCAATGATTTAATTGTATTGTGATGATTTATTCCCTATATTCGTCTAGGTTGGAAGGCGAAGCGAGGAATTTAGCGAAGCTCAACATGTAATGCGAGAATCCGTGGCACAACGTAGGGACATGGCACTGATCGACGACGACAGGGAGAGTACTACGCCTGTCGAACCGACCAGTGGCCTTGGCGGTGAGTTTAGAGATAATCATGATACGTTACACGATAATAGTACAGACAGTACCTCGCGCATTGAACGTGGCAGCGAGTCCAAGGAGGAGAATGATACTGATGCAAGCGTTCGGATAACAGTTCTCTACAACACTAGGCTGTAAGCGGAGATATTTCGTCGCGACGAATACCGTGCCGCGATCTTAATGAGATCTTACGAAATCTCTCGAATATAGTTTGTAGAAAGTCCTTTTTAGGAGGCTTCTGTCACGATAAAATATAAAAAATATATTTTGTAAGATGGTACATAGTCGTACAAAATGATTTACATATGACAGTTTTGTATAGAAATGAGTAACGGAAGTAGGATATTTTTTATGATATTAAGTATCATAAAATAATAATGTTAATCTGCGATTATATTTTGGAATATGCGATACTGTGAGTCAGGAAGAGAGATCGTGATATATATTAATTAAAGTAGTAAACAAAAATATTAATACTAGATAAATAATGTTTCACACATAAATGCACTTCAGAGATGTGCTTCATTCGGAAGATTTGTTGATAAATCTTTTATGAGCATTCTTTTTTTTTTTCATATATGTTTATATTTAATAAATGTATCTAAATTAACAAAGCCAAGTCTTACATGATTTATAACACAACATACTCTATCCATGCATGTGACTCAAGAAATCCTACATTACTAGAATCATTTCTTCAACACAATTGATATCCATTCTGTTCGATTTCATTATTAAGTCAATTTTACAATTATTAAATATGAAAAAATAAAAGCCTTATTGAACAATCATTAAATTTATTATGATGCATTATTCAATTTTCAATAATATCTTCAATAATAATTTTCATCATTAGTACTTTGCATCTGTTAATGCTACCTTGCTTTAATCATTAAGTCAACTAAATCATTGGAAAATTTAATATTTACCTATTAATAATTGCATTAATAAATTAATATCTTATTGTCTATTAATATTTCTCTATTTAAATATTTGGTGTTCAATTTTTTTCAATCTTGCATCTCTAACGAAGACTTTGTGTTTGCAGGAAGTAAATTTTCTTTCGATCCAAGTCTCGATGAAGGTGCGTCTCCTAACGGCTCTCGCCGGTCATTGGCTGAAACATCGGTGACATCGACAGCTGACCTGTCGGTGTTCAGCTCGGCAACGCGTTCTCAGGCTCTGGACAACAGCCTAGACACTCAAAGCAATATTTCAAACGCGAGCTCAGGCAGCGGCGGATTGCCGACGCCGCGGGCGACGCCGCATCAACCTAGCCCGGACGTGGTGCGAATTTATGTACCATACACGTCGCCCATGTCAGCGGTGGCTTCCTACAAGGACGATCTACCGCGCACACTGCCGCGCTCTCTGGACACTAACAAGATCCGTATTCGTGTCGATCCGGATCAGACGCCCATCGTTGAGAACCTAAAGCCGTTCACGCTGGAAAGCCCAGAAGTGGAATTGGACTTGAAATAAAGTGAGTTGATCGGAGCTGATCAGTGTGGATATGAAGTTGCGAATGACTGTAATGTGCATACGATAGTTTGAGCGATAGTTTCTAGAAGTCGCACTAAAAGGGCAATATACATGATATTAGATATCTATTCTAAAATATTTATTCTTTTTTCTTTTTTGATTAAATATTCAATGTCAGTATTATCAAGTATAATGAGTATTTTTAATATTCTGATTCAAGCATTTAATATACCTTCGTTTGCCTCTCTTGAAAAGTAAAATAGCTGATCTAAGTCTCT
The DNA here is from genome assembly GCF_055798465.1 of Pogonomyrmex barbatus. NCBI lineage: Eukaryota > Metazoa > Arthropoda > Insecta > Hymenoptera > Formicidae > Pogonomyrmex > Pogonomyrmex barbatus. The sequence goes on along the minus strand of NW_028297107.1, from coordinate 409,006 downwards.
TATGCCAAATATATGTCGAAGATTTAATATTAAAAATGAGATATCTGCTATAAATCTTTGAGTATGACTCTAAAGCATTTTTAAGAACAATGCGCGACTTCTGGTATATATCTGGCATATTTTGTATATCCTGCAACAAATCGCGCGTATGTGACAGAAAAAATAATGACAAATACGAAAGTTGACGTGTTAAATCTCGAGAAATCTCTTTATAGAAAGCGTCAATTGATGAATTAAGATTTAGAAATGAGAAAAAAATTAACACAAAATGTACTGTTTCTAGAACGTAATCTTAAATATACTTGTGAACTACGATATAATCTTTGATATCCGTTATTCTTATAAATTTCAATTTAAAAGAAAAATTGTAAGAATCAATTGTATTTCAATTTTAGAGAATCTATAGAAAGATCAATAATTAATTACATTCCAACTTATGAAAGGATTGGAAAGCCTAACTTCCAAAAAGATTAAAGATCTAAGTGTTTCAATTTAAAAAAATGTTAAGCAAAACAGAATTTATAACGCTTCAATTTACAAAGATTAAAAGAAACGAAAGATTGTCGTTGCATTTTGGCTTAATTTACGTTTCATAAATATTATATTGCATAACATGTCTTTATGTAGACACAGTAAACGGAGTATGGTATCGTTGAACCGATGTCAACAAATGATATAGAAGAACAAGAAGAGTACGGATATTTTCTTTGTCTCTTCTTGTATATGCAAGACAATAATTTTAGATGAAATTTTGTAAGCAAAACAACATAGGATATAATATGTATCCTATTATATACTTATTTCCTTAACTGGTCAATTAAGCAAAAATAATTAAATGTGCAATAAGAAAATCTTTGTAGCTTCGTAAATGTCTAATTATATACTTTTTTTTAATAAAAAATGTTTGTATTTTTGTGTTTTATTTTGTAACATTCTGTCTGAAATACTCTATCATGTGTATGTGTGTGTGTGTGTATATATATATATATATATATATATATACACAAATTATATCAATCTGAGTTAAGATTTTATAATAAATGTAATTTTAAGAACTTTTAGAATTGTGAAACAAAAATTAGATCTCTTAAACTGACATGTTGCAAATGTAATTATACAATTTGATAATAAACTAATTTAATAATAATAAGTATAAAAAAAATTTGTTATTAATAATTCGTACACAACTGCATATTTTTGTATTTTTTAAATTAATATCACAATGTAGTATTACAATTATGATGTGTTTATCCTTATCTTAATATCAAATTTGAACATATGAAGAAGCAAGTGGATTATGTACTTGGAATTTACTTTGAATTCTATTGCATTCCAATCATTTGTTGACATTTCTTCTATTGACAAGAAATAGTACATCTACAGATTCATACTATGCCCATCGTTCTCTCGTATTTGTCATATAGTTTTACTTGCAATTATTTATTTTTGGTTCCTATAAAAAAAAAAACATTTGAATGATATTGAAACTGAATGCTACAGTATATCATTATTAAGAATTAAGACATGAAAAATCTTGCTGTATATAAAACAAAGATATATCTAAAGACAAATTCATTTTTTTATATAACTACTATTAAGAATTGAGTTCCAGCGCCGATGTGTAATTGATAACATAAAAAATCTCATTATGCTCTAACCGAATTTTATAATGTAGTAACGTAAGAAAATAGATTTGTCTTTGAACCCAATGTGTTTCGCTAATATTGCTGATCGGAATGACACCGTTCAGTTTTATTAGCGTTAACCTTAACAGAATTTTGTCAATGAGACAATTTATCTTATAGGCAACTATAAACTGATAAACGAATTTACTATAGCATATAGAAAAATAATGTATGATCTGTTGTTTATTTATGCGCTCACGAGCCAATTATATCTGTCTGTCCTTAAGAGGAAAAAATCACTCATACTAATATATATATATATATATCAAGCATTACGCTGCCTCTTAGTACTGGTATCTTTACTTTAAGTTGACCTTTTTTTTTGTTGTAATTTGTACGAGTTGTAAGAAAGATATTGTACATATACATAATATTTAAAAAAACGAAATGGAAGAAACAAAATAAGATGTCAAAAAAAAAACGAACAAAACTTATTAAATGTAGCCAAATTCGAGCTCTTTGTCGCAGAATGTGAATATTGAACGGTTTCTATGCTGCACTAATAGTATTTATATTATTTGATTTGAAGCTATTGCTACACATGGGATGTATATCCCTTGTTTTCGATTTCGTCAACATTCCTGAAACGCGCATAATATTCCTCGATGTATATAGCATTATAGATAGCATTATAGATAGAGAGCCTAAAAAATTAATCTCTCATATAATATATAAACATGGACTTGATTAACAATCGATTGTTACATCTAATAGTAATAGCATAAGAAGCGATGTTAAAAATAACTATTAAATGTTGATCGTCCGGATCTTTATCATGTTACGTGAAAACGAAATTATAGGATAAAAATAGGATAAAAATATTTTATCATAAGTTCCTCTCCGATCATTTCTGTTGCGATTAAGAACAGTTGTAACAACGACAGCAAAAATTTGTTATATTTTTTTATTCAGTTCAGCGAAAAAGGGAATTCTGAAAGGAGTTCGCAACACTAAAATTCTCCTCAGATTTATTCAAATATGATTTTTTTATTGTATTTTACGAACTAGAGGCCAGCTTTGAGATAAAACGTAATGCAATATCTTGCCAGATTATGATACAAGTTATATGTTTAATAAAGAATTAGTAAGAGAATTATTAAACGAATTGTTAGATATAGCGCTGATCGGTGTTGCAACGCGTTCATATAACCTGCTTAAGAAAATCAAACTTGATCATTACATGAAGATATATTAAATAAGACTTCATAAAAGTATACTTCACACAACTAGAAATTGTTATATCCTGCTCGATAAGTGATTAATCTGATAAGATTCTGTCAATGCAGATAATGTTTAGCATATAGTTATAGATCTCGATATAAAAACCGAACGATTCGTTTATTAATTACTTCACTAAGCTGAAGTTCTAGATTGTGTTTTGATATGTATATATACTGTTAGCACTGAAGGTCTATTCCTGGCAAAAAAATCTATAAATAACTACATGATTGAATTACATGATGACACCTGATTATTACTGATTCACGCATTTTTACAACCTTATAGAAAATACTATAAAATATTACGAAATGTTTGTAAATGTAATAAGATGTAGTTTTGCGTAAAAAATTTCTACAACTTTTCATAATATGTTTACAACAAGGATTATCCAAATTTAGACTTTATTTATTTATGCTTGGCGAAACAATAAGTAAAAACGTTGATAAAATATTGTTGTAATTATTTATGAAATATGTCATATTAAAATGGAAAATGTATTAAATCAGTCTGTTAATTCGAAAACAATTCGCGAAATAAAAAGCATAATTTTTTATAATATACATTAATTTTATTTGTATTACAAAGATTTATAAAATAAATATTACAATTATTAACAAAATTAGGAAGAAAATATGATCGATGTTAATCGCTAAAACATTCTCTCGATATTTCATTAATATAATATTTATCATTCAATGACCATGATACAGTGAGCTCGAGTAAGTGAAAATTATTGTGTAGATTTATATCTATAAGTCATAAATAAATATACAAAAACTGATAGAAATTACATGTAACTACAAGTTTGCCGTAACTACACGTAAAAACAAAACTGATTTCTACGTCATAGTATGCTTATCAAAAACAAATGAAGAAAGCGTCCGAAACTGCACATTTTTTCATAAAGTTATAATTTTAGCGTAATTTGGCTTTAAAACTTCTTTTCGTGCTGCATCTGATTTTCGTGTATTTTATACTATGCTAATTAGTTCGGTGAAGTTATTACTTAAAAAGTTGTAGAAATTTTTTTCCGCCAGGGAAATTAATATACATGAGTTATATATTTTCAATACTGACAATGTATTTATGTCGGAAGTTGAAATGTAGTTGGTAGAATATTTGAATCTAACGTATTTTGTCAATGAATGCCTGATAATCCTTATAATGTGCAACGATCTTATTTGTTTCAAGCATATTAAAATACAATTTAATTCTTAAGAGCGATTTTTCCATGGACAATGACCAATTGTTATTGCATTTAATAATGAATGAGACGATAAATTCTTCAAATATGATAAAATAATCGATGTAAAAAGAGTATGATTACTTTTTAAATCAGAAGTATGAACATCATACTCCTTTATTCAAATCTAGGAGTAATCTCGAGTCTTCGTTTCATTAGATTTAATAAGAAATAATTTAAACGCGCATCAATTATAAATATAACATGTTCAAAAACTATTTTTTATTTCTTAACGCTAAATCTTTTTCGCAAATCTGAATCTGATTTAGATTCTCATTGGCGAAATTTCAATTACATTTTTGTACAAAAAAATTAATGTAATTTTTAGTGGCTATTGTACAATTTCACAAATTTCAGACGATCATCAAGTATCGAATCATTAAAAATTGATATAATGTGTATGATATTGCGAGACGCATTGTATATATTCTCTGTTCATTATTCACATTCGATTGGCCACTTTTATATAGGAGCGAGCTATAGTCCAAATGCCTGAAGAAAAACAAGTGTGTACAAACATTCTTAAGACTATTAGTGCGAGTTGATATTTTTTTTTTATACGTATATTAGATAACACGGGAGATGTAGCTTTTAGGTATTTTCTTGCGCGTAATTTTTCTCTAGCTTTTCTTATAGAACACAATTTATCTATATGTAATAAACATCACCTTGTGTGCGTGGGTGTGTGTGTGTGTATGTATGTATGTATGTATGTGTACATATATACACATGTGTGCGCGCATATACACACGAAGGGAGGATGTGCATCAGTCATCACGGCGGGGCCCGACCACGAACCAGTCGTCAAAATTCGCAATTATTATTTTTGCGAAAAATATCACCTCAGCCAGAAATCGAATCTGGAGATAAACATAAGATGATGTTTATGATCTGACGAATGCAATACTCATCGAAATCTTAATCGACAAAGGTGAAAGGTGGGCCACAATGTAAGTCGATTAATTGTCGAAACAATAAAGTCTAACTGTCAATATAATAAAGATACATCTTATTTCTTTTAACATCACTTTTTATTGCAGCTATACAATGTTTGTTCCAATTTATATATCCAGTTTTATTTACAAGTATTATTACAGACTTGATTTGAAAATATAGAATCGATTAAAGTGATCATAGATACGACATTTCACTTATAAAAAAAAAAATCAGAGTGATAGTCACACTAGAAAACAATTAAGAAATAACTACTAACTTCGTGGTCATTATAAATGTGTATTGAAAATGATACATTTAATGATTGTTGATTTTCTCGTTAGAAAAGATTGCGGTGACACTTATTTATAGTTTTACTTTTAATTGCCTCGATTGATTGTAATTATTTTGCCTTTTTTTCATTTTTACAACGAGTTAATCTTTTACAAGAATATTCAGCAGTGATCTTCATATAGAAATTCGTTGCAACCAAAATTTCTCTGTCCTTCTGTCTTTCATATATACTGTATAAATAAAACGTCAAATGGACATGATTATTGATTGACAACTTATTTGGTTTATAACAGATTCGTTTGACTTACTTTAAGACGTTCATTAAGGACTGGGCTGGTAAAAATTGTCACCCATAGTCGATATCAATTTGCCATTCAACAACATCTGTGGCCCGGTGTAATAACGCCATAACAAGCTGCTGCCTCTTTTAAGCTGATTGTGAGCAGATAAATGGGACCAACAGTGCAGCCAGTTTCTATAAATCGGCATGTATGGTGGGAGACCAGCTACTAACCTTGAACGATTTTCATGAATAAATTGTTTTGCGAAACATTACAGTTATTTTTACTTTAATTAAGCTCAATTGATTTTGCATTTTTAATGTTTTAAAATATGAAACTGCATATATTTTATTCCTGATACTTTTAAGTTTCACAATATCCATTATATTTTTAATGAAATCAATTTTACAATAATTTTACAAAAAAAAGGAAAAAAGAAAAGAAAAATTCAATCAGTTTTCAGTAAAAATAATGGATGTACAATTTTTTTTACTTACCCACAGTTATTTACCACCATGCAGTGCGACACTACTAAGAACGGGTACATAACGGTAGTAGCTACAAACTTTATAAATATTCTGTTTTAAAGAATACATGCCCAAAAATATATATTTATACACAAATATATAAAATTGACATATTTTACATCAATTTTATGTAAAATATGTTGTATAAATATATGTCAGAATCACATTCAGTATCAATATTTCTCTTTGAAATATATTGGACTTATATTTACTTTCACAGTGGATGCTGTATATGGTTTCATTGCCGGCTCTTGAATGATGTAATTATTTATGGCATATGTGGAAACACCAGTTAGAACGATAACTGCAGCGCTTCCTATAACGCGTGGTATCAATCCTGAATAATATCCTAGAATTCCATTTTCCTTATAGATCTCCAGGAATGACCCAAATAGACTACTAATAATACAATATATTGTGAGAATATAATAAATAAATATTATAGCGACAAATAAATCACACAGAGAAGAATATAGATGTAACAAATGTTTCCAAAAAAACTATATTCAAAATTACATTCAAAATGTTGATTCTCTTCAAAATTAGAAGATGAATAAAATTATATATAAATTTTGACTTTTTTTTATAAGATCAAATTAAGACCATTCTATTGGCATTAAATTATTAAAAAGATGTTTGAATTTTTCCAAATATTATTTTTTTTCTAGATTTTATATATATATATATATATATATATATATATATATATACATACTTTAAAATAAAAAAAATTGAACTTTCTTCCTCTGGATGTTTTAAAACATGTACATGTAGATTTATGATACCTATATTTTGTCTCTCCACCCACAAATTGTGCCATCATTCTTAATGAAATAACTTCTAGAGGATGACTGACTATGATTGCAACTGTTCTACTGATTACATCCTTGATGATTTCATTTATACACCTCTTACGTCTGTAAACATGACAAATTATATATCATTACCTTTTTTTTTCTCTCTTTATACTGTTAGAGGAAATGACGATTTGCCTCTTAAGATTTGTCAATTTTTTTCCAATCTTCGTGATGTGAAAATAATGATTAATTTTTTATCTAATTAACTAAGACCCTACCTAAATCATCTGCAAATTATTTACTATTTAAAACTGTTTATAATTTGACGACTCGTTGACATAATATTCGATCTTATTTTTTGTAATTTTTTTTCTATATGATTGATATAGCCAATCTTTAAAATTAAAATTCCAATTTAAAAGAACGCAACAATATATACTTCATGGTTTCATCTTCATCGTCTTCATTCTCGTTTTGCTGTACTGAGTTCATCTGTAGATATTCCATAGTTTTGTCACATGCTATTGTGCTAACTGTATAAGAACACACTTTAGGCACTAGGCCTCTGTAGCATCCTGTGAAGCCATCCACATTTTTTATGTGTTTAACTGCAAAAATATAATATATAACATAATATAATAAAAGAATATAATTTGAAAAAAAGTAGTCGACACTCTTTATTCGTAAACTTGTTCATGGATTTGCAATTAACATGTCTATGACCATATTTTTTTATTTATAAATAAATATTTCAGTATTCAAAGATTTAAATCATCCCAAATGCAAATGATTATTTTTTTAAAGAATAGAATGGGAGGGTGTGCATTATGAGTTTTCACGGCAGGGCCCGACCACGAATCAGCCGTGAAAACTCATAATTATTTTGTGAAAAAATACCAACTCAGTCAGGAATCAAATCTGAATCTCCTATTTACCAGGCAGGCTTCTTTCGACTACAGAGGCATATGATGATATTTATTGCAAATAACATGTTTAGAATAACATGTCAACAATACAATGATACACATATATACATATATCACAATATACATATATATTTTTTTATCATTGCAGCCTTAAAAATGCAAACTTTATTTTTAGTAGGAAAAAAGAATGGATATTTATATGAATTATTTTAAAAAATTGCAACGTGCAAAGCAAACCAAAATAACCAAATTTTGGAAAGCAATTAACAAGTAAAATTAAGCATTAATATTACATATTAAATACATACATTCTTTATATACATTTCATATTTTATTTTAGATAAAATTGAGTCTTCTTAGATTTTTTATTTAGATTTTCTTATAGAATATCATATCCCATGCATATTATCATGCATATATTTATCCATTCCATATCTGTGAATTCTCGTGATTATTATCAAATGTATAACCTCCAAATAAGGAGCAATGATTATAAAATAATCCTCTATAATTTACATGTAAGATATTCCAAATTAACATGATATAATATTAATGACTATATTATATACGATATAAATCAAAATTTTCTTTTGTATAGAAGTATAATAGAAGTAAAAGTAATAGAAATATTTCTTAATTTTTAAATCAAATTAGAATACTTACTATAAGTAAAGGCATTAGGTAGTTTTAACGCTGGTTTGCCAAACAATGTCACAGTTGGTTTGGGTGGAATAGGCTCATATCCAATCTATAATAAAATCAAAATGTACTGGTCTTTTTTTGTGTCATTTTATTTTGACAACTATATTATTTTATGTGAGGTTTTTATTAATTAATAAATATGTTTTCACCTGTATCAAAACCTTCACATATTCAATAGGATAAGAGATTGCATTTATTAAAATTCGACCAGCTATATCTGACCACAGAACCTCTGTGTCTTTAGATTTTGCAGGCATGCTTGATAAATTTTTGGATTTCCTCTTCTCTGCAGAAACATATAAATTTAATAGGAATCCATTTTATCAAGTAATACTTGTTCTATATATATCTTGTTTTATTTAATTTACCAGTTCTCATTGTTTAAAATTACAAGATAATATCACAAGATAAATTTTTCTTCTTTCAACCTAGCTGTCTTCTCACTGAATCCTCTGTATAGAAGACAGATGTCAACAGGACTAATCAGAATCAATGTTGCCGTGATGTTCCCATTTATCTTTAATCACAAGTCATCGAATATCCTTCTCACTGACATTACTGGTATTCCGGTATATTCCGATATCTCACCGAGATATTTATTTGCACTCCAAATACAAAGTTCAGTTCAATGTCGAGCTAGGCTGATAAGCAGATAAGCATCCAAAAAATTATCTCTGTGATCTCTATTTAACGCGCTCCATTGAAAATGCCGCTGTAGCAAAGTTGATCTTGCTATCTATAACGTAAATCACGAATCCGAAGCAATTAATTTTGACGTTATACGACACACGACCTCTCCTCGTAAACCAGCCTCTTTTAACTATACTTTTTTTGTAATATTTAAAGCTTATCCCTCCTGTCCCCGTTTTTGATGCTTGATCACGACTAAAATCGGTCGAGATCTTCAAATATCATTCAAATATCTTATAAATATCTTCAGCCAAGTTTTCAAACTTACAGCGAATTCGAGTCGCTGTACTACGCCGGGTTAATGCACATTAAAGACTACACATGGAATTACACTATAGAATATCTAAATATAGTAGCAATGTTCGTTGATAATGAAATTATTAATTCGTATTCAGTCCCAAATAATACGACAAATTCATTGTTGACTATTTATATCATCATGTTAAAGTGTTTACGTATTTTTATATTTCAGTAATTTCATGTATATCAGCATTTACTATATACTAATCTGGCGCATTTCAGAATCGAATTCGCTATTATTTAATTTTCTTGCTATTCTATCCTATTCATTCATTACTCCCGCTGTTTCCTAGGGGGCGTTCAAAAAGATTTATGAGTCATTCGTTTTAATTGTAATTATTTATTTTTTCACCATGTATTTGGCTGGAATAATTAGCCGAAAATAAATAAAACAGTGATTTTATATAGATAGAATCGTTTGTATTTCGCATAAAGAGTTATGAAGTGTCATGTTAAAAACGTATAAAAGTCCAGATAATTTTAATTAAATATTTAAAAATCATGTATAATTGACTAAAATATAGATTTCAATCCAGTTCCGCCAGACGCCATCGACAGCCTCTCTAGTATTCCAAAACTCTTGGTTCTTTTCGATGAATGGTGCTCGATCAATGGTTGCTTATTGACCACAGCCACTCACAGCGGTTATACAATGGAAAAGCTCTAGATATAATATAACTCTAGATACGATATTTAATTTTAATGTATAATAATATATTTATTTATAATAATAATAATATTTAAGTTTAATTAAGTTTAGATTATTGCAACTAATTTGCAAATAAAAAGATATTTGAAATATAATATTTGAGATATTAAAACAACACTTGAGATGACTTTAAGATATTTGTGAAAATGGACGGCTGCTATCCTTTCCCTTCCTGATAGTTCACAAATAGCTGTAAAAGGCATATGAAATGAAGCCTGTTCAGGTAGAAAACACGGTTTGATAGCTGTTAAAAGAAATGAAAAATATGCTTTTACATATAAAATTCGTAGGTAATTTTAGCTGCCATGCATTTTTACGAATTTGGTAATACGAAACAAATTACATCATGACAAATTACATTAAGCACATAATAACGAAATTAGTTGAGACAAAGAATTCATTGCCCGCACGTTCTTAATGTAAAGATGAACAAGAACGACTAAGCTTCTCATTTTAAAAATAGCGAAAATTGGATTTCAAAATCTTTGAAACTATCACGACATTCCGATAAGAGATTTACTCCAATTGAGATGGGGTAAAGTCGAAGTCTCAATTGAAACAGCTTTCTCAAATCGGAATCAATATTCAAAGAACGGGAAAAGGAGTGAAACGACTAGTATCAAAATATAATTATTTAATTGCAATTTTACTAGCTTTCGATATAAGGCCCTAAAGTACAAGGTTCTTGCCGATAGAATTGTAAACGTGTGTCACCAAGACAAATTTTTACTTAAAAGGTACTTTAATGCATCACAGTTTTTCGCGACACATAATGCAGTCACATCATCTCCGTTGTCGCATAACATACACATACACACACGCACACATACCCGCGTACATATATGTATTCATTTTGGATATCATCATGTATCAATCGTATATGAACACTTCAACGATCTAGTGTGTGAATTGAAGTACATAGGTCAGTTGGCAACGTGCAAAAAATCTGAGAAACGTAATCGAGATTCGCTCACTATCCTGGCGGTGATGACATTGGCGCGATGAAAACTGGCGGCAGTGGAAAAAACGGCTCGAAGATCTGCGAATGATGTGACGAAGCTCATCTCAGAAATCACACCAGCCGAGTATTCTCCGTTCTATATCGTTGTGACTGCAGTAGCGTCACTTTTTATCACTTTTTCCTAAATGTTAATGACTGCTACTTAGAGTTCAATCGGTCGAGCAAGGATTTCGATCATGAATAATAGAAGTCTCTAAGATACTTAAAAAATATGTAAGCTGAGACTATTTCTATGAAGACCTCTCGACGTTTTAGAATTTTGTATTTGGGAACTGTCACTTTAAACTTAGTTTCTTTAAAATTGATTTTTCTCCTTTAAGCGCTTTTGCATTAAAAATTTAAATGTCCTCAAACATTGAAATATAAAAAATATATGTCAACCAAATCTTAAACAGTTCCCAATCTTTCTCGATACAACGAAGAAAGTTAACATAAAATGTCTCGAAAGTATTGGAGCAGGATTTAATGATGGCTCATAGGCTATGTTTCAGTGCGTTTGTTTCACTTCTAACAATTGTGGATAATTTTCCACAATATTTAACAATATCCCATCAATATATGTTCTTAATTGCGTATTTACTTCTTGTTGTTCTTTTAGGGCTTGTTTTAACTGTAACGAAACATATAAAAATTAATCAAATTATCTCGAAAATGTCAGAGATATGATTATAAAATTCTAAATTAATTTTAATACATACTTCAGCCATTGTGCACGGTTCGTTGAATTCTCCTTGGCCATCAATCTGTAAAGCGATAAAAAAAAAGTCAATTTTAATGGGTGTTTTCCAGTGAAGAACACGCTACATTACGCTGTTACTCGTTGAAATGATTGAAACTCGGTTTCTGAGAATATCATCGGGCTGTATTACAATCTTTATTTTTATATGATGTTGCATTTTTTCTAGTATTCATTTTTTAAAAAAGAAACAAAAGAATTCATTAACGAAAAATCCTATTAAGGAAAATTATTTCATTATTGCAACAATTAAAGCTTCTGAATACTCATCAAAGCTATTTGATTTGATAACGTCACAGAAATGAGAAAATATATAACAAAAATTTTTACACACAAAATTACTATAATATATAAAATATTATATATAAATTTATTATATATAAATGGGAATATTTTTTAATAAAATAAACCATCAACATTTGAATTCATGGAAAACAAATTTGTAAAATCAAAAATCAAAATGTCTTTTATTTCGATGATCAATAAATAATTATATATTTAGAATTAAATCGCTTTTTCGTTCTTGATTAGACATAATTGGGGCATATTTTTAAAAAATACCTGATCTGGATTCATGCCAGCTAACAATTCCATAGCGAGACTAGGACCTTTTTCAGCATTGTTATTACAAGGATTCAGCATTAAAAGTTCACGGCCTGCTTGTAACGCCGCAGCAGCTTGCAATTCATCCCGAGATTCTTCCAAACCTGTAAAACGCCAAGCTTAATATTATTAAGTATTTATAATAATAATCTGAATAAAGATAGTTATCATTTTAGAAAATAATTTTTGTAATTAAAATAATATTTGATTTTAATGGTATTATATTATATCTATATTTTAATAAAAATTAAATTATAGAGATACACAACATTTAAGAAATGAATGATTTCCAGAAATTCGTAACATTTAAAGTTAATAGTTCCGCGATACGGCGATAAACATACTTTTATTGCGAGCTTGAAGCTGAGCCACCTGCTGCACCAGGTCCTCAAGCCTCTGCTGATCCTCGCTCCGTAACGAAAGTTCCTCTCTCATGGCGTCGAGCATATGATAAGCTTCGTTAGCTCGGCTTATCGCATGACGTTCACTTTCGCGTGCGGCATCCGCTTCCCTCCTGATCTCTCGGAGGTCGTTTTCGAGTCGCGTTTTATCCGCCCTCATTCTCTCAAGTTGTTCACGCACTCTCGTAATCTCCTCCCGCAAACTGGAACTGTCCAGCTCTGCTGCTTGCAGCTTGATAGCACAGTTTTCCAGCTGCAATTGACGTTCACGTTCCAAACGACACACCCATTCCCGGTGTCTCCGCTGCTCGGCCTATATAACGCAGAAAAAAAATATTTTTCAACAAGATGATTTTATAACACTAGAAAAAAATTATCCGTAGATGAAAACTCTCTACCTTGAGAAATTATAGAGTTATATGTAACTTTTATATATATATATATATATATATATATATATATATATATAAAACATTTATTTATATATAAATTTATATGTAATTTATTTTAAAATAAAATTTTGAATTTATAATAAAAATTACAAGTTAGAAACTTTCAATTTTTGTATTAATTATACTATTATAAATAAGTTTAGTTGATTTTTACTGAAATACTTACTTGAAGTCTTTCCTCAGCTCTCGTTTCTGCATCTTTGGCCGCTTCTTCAAGCATTAATATGCGCGCCTGTAATGTTGCATTTTCTTGTTTTGCTCTAGCGTACCTCTCCTCGCCAACCGACTTGGTATCCGCTAAAGCATCCATTTGCTCTTGAATCATTTGAACCTGTGACATTTAAAAAGAAGTTTGATATATTTCACATCAAGGTAATCGCGTTCGTATTTCACTCCAGACTCTCTAAAGCGAGTCATTTCTAAACCACCGCGATATAAGTTAATTTCGATGGTATGTTAAATATATTGATTTCACTTTATTAACATTGTCAAACAAAACTTTTGTTTGCAGAAAATGATATAAGGATCCTATAAATATACTTCATTGTCATTTATAGCTCTTAAAGATATCTGGAGAATTAGTTTGACCATAATTTGACCATAATTTAAATCTTCACAAATTGTTGTATTATGAGAGAATCAGTAAAGCATAAACTTTTTGCAGGATAAGTTAAAAATAAAATGCCCTTTCTTGGAAACGATCTTTTTCGAAAATATAAAGATTTTTTTATTTATGAAATTTTCACTATTTGTCAATAAGACAAAGAACTAGAAATACTTTTTACAAACATTTAAGAATACAAGAAATTTGTATATAACAAGAGTATTAATACATGACTAATTAATGTATTGATAATTGATAAAATCTGCTTTAAGGCTCGACTCTTTCGTTGCAGCCATATTGAATTATGACGTCACTAATGCAAAAAGTTTCTTGTCAACCGTATAACTTTATCTTGTATTTTTTTCCTTAAAAATATATTTTTAAGGAAAAAGTGCGAAATAAAGCTGTACGACGCAAGAAACTTTTGCATCATCGCGTCCTTTTTCATCTCACATAATGTCATGTCGCGTCATGAGAGAGTCAAGCCTTAAATATAAGAAATCATAGATTTATTACTTATTCACTTATAAATAGGTACGATGGAAAATTAGAAAACTGATATTTCTTTTTTTAAACAAGGAAAGTGCGATATAGAGGATCAAAAATCTGATATCGGTTACCGAAGAGACAAAGAGCCAAGTATGAATCAATCAACTGATAGACATGAGAAATGCGTGAACAGCATTATCTATGGTAGGTGTTTGGAGAAAGTATATTAGAGAAAACATGTATTCCCTGCACTATCGTAATTATCAATGATACTATCAATGGACTACTTACGATCTTCTTGCTTCTTTCTACTTGGCAATTCGTACGCGTGCGTCACAGAGTACGAGAAAATATAATCGTCGATTTTATGGTGTTCCACCATCCGATATTATATTTTACAAGTTATGTCGTGCATAACAGCAGTGCTTTACACGTAATTAGAAATACTTGTCGCTATGATCATTGAAAAATATGACGTTTGCGATAACGATAATCAAATTGATACGGCTCTAAAATGTTCACAATTATATAGTATATCGCATAAACTTCTTACTATCGTTGTTCTTTCATGTGATATCTCTCTCTTTCTCTCTATCTAAGATAATATAAGAGAGTAAGATAATTATCGATGCGAAATTGGATATATTCCACGGATTAGATATACGTTTTAATGATGAAGACGCGCCAGAATAGCCTCTACGTTCGTTGCGAGAATAGATACGCAATGACAGTTGAATATGTAATACGCAATAATGTACACTCTTGTGTCTCTCGACGGTAGAGAAATTTAGCGGAGAATCGCGAATAAATTCAAAGATCCAATAATCGTCGGATGTTTCCCGCCACGCCGGGGGGGTTGTTCGCTCTCCTCTTACTTGCTCGCTGAGCCGGTATCCTCGGCGATGAGGTAGCTTTCGGTCGTTGTTTGGCGGCCACGGGGACTGTGGCTGTGGCGGTGGCGGTGGCGGCTGCCGTTGCTCTCCCACAAATTGAAACTGGCCCTCCCACAAATCGTACTCGAGGTCGGCGCCGGGTCCGGAGGACGGCCCCTCCCCGGAAAACGGCGCGCGGAGGTCGTCGCGCTCGCCCGGGTCGGTCGTCTCCTCGCAAAAGTTTAGCTCCATCGCACGTCGCGCTGTTCCCGTAGACCCGGCCGCTCGTGTTTATCACGTCACGTCATCGCCTATATCGCGAGTGCACTTCGTTATCCCCGCACGCGAACTCCTCCCTCGTCGCCGTCACCGTCGCCCGCGTCGCGACGTGCGGCCGCGCCGCGGTAATACGCATCGAGAACGTGCTTTGGGATCTCTTTCCGTGCGAAGTCACGCGCACTTCCACTACGTCCTAGGCGATTCTACGTGCCAAGAATACGTTCCGAGTCTCCTGTTCGTACGTCTCTCTCTCTCTCTCCCCTCTCTCTCTCTCTCTCTCTCTCTCTCTCTCTCTCTCTCTATCCGATCGCCCACCTCAAGCCGGGAGTCTGGGGAATAGTTACCGAGGCTATTTGTGCGCTTCATACCGCGTGTCGGTTAACTCTACACTTAACAGCTCCAGCATTACGTCGAATGTGGCTTAGCCCATCCTTATGCCTCCTTTCCTTGTCCACGACACCCACCGGGAAAGTATTGCTGGTACGACACGTTATCTTTACAGAGATGGAAATCGATGTGATACCTATTATGCAAGGATTTTGTCGCTGCAAATACGCTGAAAGTACCTATTTCCTATTTATGATGAAAACGTAAGTAATTGTCACGAAGTTAATTCTCCAGGAAACGTTCTGCCCCGGATGTGAAAACCACAATTTTCGTCCTTTCTATTAAAATGAAACTCTATCGCAGGGTGATACGGTCTTTCAATCGAAATTGAAATGCATTTGCAAAGCGTGAACAGTGGTGATAATAATATCACACCGATAATGCGCGTATCGATCGATAAAAAATACACGCCTCTAATCGCAATCAAACGTACATTTGACTCCGACTCGCGTTTCACGACGGTCATCGGCGACGGAGAGATGCCGAAAGATGTTCTCCAGGCTGACATGTACGAGATAACATTCACTCACTCGTTGCATCACACGCAAGTGTGTCGGCGCGTATTGCACATCAAAGTTGCAGGCACTGACCAGTTGTCTCGCACATTTGCATGAGAAACACGGTCACGCACGCGCACACGCACAGGGACACGTGTCCTCGCGAAGAGTGCACGTCACAGGTCTGTTCTCCATCTCCCATAATGACTGTTACTTGTGACTGTTGTACAATTTAATATCCGCGCGGTTACAATCTGTCACCCTTTAATTTTATGTTACAACAACAAACAACCAAGTATAATTGATCTCTCTTCATATTCACTTGAATATTCTCTTCATATTCAGTTTCAATAAATACAATCATCTAAAACTTATTAACTTTTTTTATATCAATTACATCAGGTGAACCTAAAATATTTCAGAAAATTCATATTTTAACAACTTAAATTCTTGGACCAGCCGAAGTTTAATAAATCCCGTTTTAATAACTGCGCTATTACAATATCACTTTGTCAATAACACTAGATTAACTTACTGTTTAAGGCGTCATATATATATATATATATATATATATATACATTCATGATTTTTATTGATTAACATCGGTTCGATTTTTCTGATTGTCTAATAAATTTTCTGAATTATATTTGAAAGGAAACCATGAATTATTTTCTTCTACATGCAAACAGAGAATCTCTCATTGTTGAGTTTACGTTGATTGAAGATTACTTTGGTCATGATGTCAATCTCTTATAGGTTTTGCATCCCAAATAAACGATCCATCCCGCAATCAGTAGAAAATTCACAAAGGACCATCCTGCCCATTCGAACAAATCTGCGAATTGCATCGGGCAGGCTATGCGTACACTTACGTCCGCGTACACAAAACTATGTCGTGATAAACAGATTAGCGAGATCGCGAATGTGACTTGCAATTTCACTGTTGAACGCTGATGGTTATAGTTCACATTTCCATGTATCGGAATTTTACTACGTGACTCGCGACAAAATTAAAATCTGCATTGAGTCAAATCGAGTCTCAATTCGAATTAGTCTCGACAAATACCTGTCTTTCGCTACGATCTATTTTACTTGGGCACACGCAAACTTGCCAATTTAATTGACGACCCATCGCGATAACGTCGCCATTTGTATGTTTTGGTATGTTTATACGTATGTCCAATGTGATAGGCATCTGTTCCATTTGCACGAAATTATCTGCGAAGTGTATAAAACTTTGCGTGTAACAAAACTATGTGTTATGTTCTAGAATTAGCCGGAAATTGTTACATCGGATATCGAATTCGGTGCAATTTGAACGAGATTTAATCAGAAACAGAGCAGAATATTATATTTTGAATCACGAATTTTTTGGAATATTTTGTATATATTTTTTGCTTTTCTATATATTAATAGAAATGAGTCACAGTTCAAGCGAAGAAAAATGTGGAAATTTATCAACGTTATGAATGAGTTTTTGATTTAAAAATGAGTAAAAAAAATACAAATTAAAAGTTACAAATTTTACTCACTTTGTGACTGAGATCCATGACATCCTCCAAAGATACATCACTATATACATCATCCGTAGGGTCGTAATTTGAACCCATTCCTGAACTGTTGAAGCTACCACTGCGATAGAGCTGACTGCAAATGTTGAAGAATTCTTTTAATATTTCATAAAGGAACAATCAACATTATAAAGCAAAATTTCAAAATTGTTCTCATATAAAACTATTACATATTACAACTACGCGCGATAATTTAGAAAGTTATTTAAAATGTTAAAATTACATGTAACAAAGATGAGAGAGAGAGAGAGAGAGAGAGAGAGAGAGAGAGAGAGAGAGAGAAAATATCTATACTAAAAAGTAATTAATTATCAACGATTATTAAGCAAGTATGATTCGTGAAAGTTTTCCTGATTAAAGATAGGTCGTGAAAGTTCTACCAATTAAAAGATGCGTTTTCCATTAGTCAGTTTATATTAAAAAAAAAAATTATTTTTTTAGTTACGCTTTTTTTTTTTTTTTTTTTTAATGCGACAATACGTTTTTCCTCTTTGATGATTGTACGTGATCGTCGAATGTTTTCTTTCCATTTTGGTGAACGGATAAGACACGTAGTTGGAAGTAATGATGGTAGTGTGGAAGGAAACAGAAATATCGAGGTAAATCGCGGATACATGAGTAACGTAACAGAAGCACGCCCACGCTTTAGAAAGTCCACCGATTTGAGTTCCGTGAAAGGAGCGACTTCGGAAATTATTAGCCTTGACGCAGAAGTATCATCCTACAGTCGGCAAACTCTTTTGTCCGAGATATTCATTTCTTCAAAAAAAAAAAAAAAAAAAAAAAAAAAAAAAACACGAGAAATAGTAAAAAAGAGACAATAATGTTTACTAGTTCAACTGGAAATGACAATGATAATACATCTATAAATGTAATGTAATGTAATGTTGTCTTCTTACCTTGCTAAAGCGTTGGTGCTGAGTCTCTTTCTGCCCGAACTGCAAATACACGAAAATATGTCCCTTAGTGTTTATATTCATTTAGATTTTATTACAGGATGCTTATTTATAGATTAAACTTTCGAATTTCATTTGCGTTCTTAGTTGATCACGCGGTGCCAAATTTCACGGTCAAACGCTTTGATCGTAAGCCAAATCATCATTTCTATAAAGAGAGTCGCGAAAGCAATTGCGACAAATACACATAGATATATACATATTACTTTTCTAAGAAACCGAATTCGCGTACTATCAAATGCAAGGGAATATTATACGCAATACATAAAATATACATATACATTTGTATCACTGAAGATGATTCAAATTCGAGTCAAAAACGTTTGGTACTTTTTATTAATAAATATAGTTAAAATTACTTTATTAATTAAATTAATGAACGTAGTTAAAATATATTTGCGCACTATTTACATAGCGTTGATTCTCGTTAGATTTATTATCGTCTATTATTATTAAGAAAATATTACTGAAAATAATAATTTGATAGTACTTCCTCTGTTTCAATATTTTGATTGCGAGTAATGAACGATGAAAGAGCAGGAAGTGATTGTTTCAGTAATAATGTTCCATACAAAAATTCGCTTCCGTCATTCCGCATAGGTAAATAACTAGAAATACGCGGACGCTTCTCAAGAAATTTAACAGATTTATCTTGCTTATCGTTGCATTAACAACGTTATTTAACGTCAACGCCAGTCGTTTTCCCACGAAACTCTTTTCGCACGCCGTTCCGAGGCGGAATTATCATTGTCTCGTCGTCGCGCTTCTTAAGAGCGAACAGCGGAAATTCTCTTCGGACGGAAAATTACGCGTGTACAACGCACAGGGAACGCAATGCTCGTTGCAGGATGACATGTCGTCCTCTTACCAAGGAGGCGTTCTCCGCAGTGATGTACGCAGCCAGGAATGTCTTCCAACAGTAGAGTTCGGACTCCTTGGATTTCTACAAAGGCAGAAAATGCAATGTAATCTAAGTCTGTATTGCAAAGTTAACAGAAATTTTCTCGCAAAACGATGAGTTTGCAATTCAAAGAATTCATTCTATACATCACAAACAGTTAATGATCGACTGAAATGAAATACTAAAGCTAGATGTCTACTAAACGTTAAAATCTATATTAAAATTTATCAAGTTTTTATTATTAAAAAATTATGTTAAATCTAAAATGAAAATTTTTTTCGAAAACACATCAAGAATAGCTGGCTCTTTTATTGGAATTTTTGGTTTAATATTAAATATATCAAACAAGTTTCTCGAATAATCTGTATCTAATTGCGCAAACATATATACACAACAAAATTGGTTTTGTATAAACAAATATTTTTTGGTCTCATATTAATTTTGCATAACAACCATCATTTTTTTTCTTATGTGGCATATTAAAATGGTAGACACAAAATGCATGCGTCAACCAAAAACTTCATGTTGCAAGTTAAAGATCAGATGTTTAAATGTTGGATTTGACAGAAAAAGTATGACGCGATCAACAGGAAATCACTATCGAGAATACTTTGACATAACGTGAATTATCGCTGTTAGGTGATTTTTAAAAATACGTTTCCATTATTATATAACCCATGTGACTTGCGGATACAGACATGGCAAGTCAGATCGGTATTGTTCCAAGGTGATAGGCATTGTGTGCAGCGATACTCTTACGTAAATTCAATCAACGTAAAAATGTACGAGTGTGCTTCAGATTACATCGTATTTTAACGTTTCAGCATTCGCATCATATATTCAGCTTTGGAAATCATTCGTTATATTCCGCGAGTGAATTGAATGTTACATATCGAGCAAATAACGGCAGAAAGCAATTGACATGATAGAAGGCCCAGTTCGCTTTTGCTCTCTTCTTGTCTAGATTAGAATTGCGAATTAAAATTCGGAGTATGCCAATACGTATGTTCGAGTGAATGTCGTTGCAATTTAATTTCTGATATTCAGAGTAATCGTTATACAATAAATTATCGCTTGAAATGAAGACAAATTTGGAAAAAAAAAAAAAAAAAAACTCAAAAAATCCAATCATTTTCTTAAGATACTCATAAGTATTTTTAAATTATAAATTTTATTAAAATAATTTTCTTGAAATAATTACATTAATCAATATACATACAGACACTATATGTATACATGGAATAGAAATAAATAACCTTCAATTAATATTAATTTATTTATCGTTACCATTTAACGTATTTACCATTTTGTATTTATTTTTTATGTTAACATTTTTATTTTATTGTTAAGTGAATTTTTTCAATCGATAGATTTTGTCGATTATTTTCAATATGAAATTAAAACATTACAATAAACATTACAATTATTTTTAACATTATGTCTAGCGTCGCAGACGTAGACAGAAAATTATTTGTCTCGTCACGAAATAATCTCAAATTCTCGCGATTCGAAATCTTCACACAATCAAAGACGGGTCATCACCTGTGCGAATTGATACCGGTTGGCGAGGGTGCGGAACTGCTACCGCCCGGCGAATCCGGCCCGTCGTCCACCGACTCGCCCTCGACGAAGCCGAAGCCCTCGTAGCTCTCCTCCTCGTCGTGGGAGCCGATTTTGATCGCGGCGGCGGCGTTGGTCGATGCGGCCTGATGCTCATCCGGACTCGCAGAATACCGCCCCGAGTCCGAAAGATTTGAACTGACGAGATTGTGCAAGTCGACCGACATCGAGAGCGAAGGCGGTCCACTCTGGTTCCACTCCTGGGGACCGACTTCGTTCGTCATTCTGTTCTCGTCTTCGCGCGACGCGGCCGCGCCGTCGGCCACGCCGCTACCATTAACGGTGGCCGTGATGTTTACGCTGGACGTGCGGGAGCTTACCATCCTTGGACCCCGACAGAATATTCGCGTACGTGCACGCAACGAGAAAAAACGCTTTCATCCGCCGCCACCGTCGCTGAAACACCATGTCCGTGAGTCAGACTCGAGATATGTCAGGAACGCGTCGTGAGTAACTAGCGGTGTATCGGAAGAGAGAGAAAGGGGAAGAAGAGAGATGCTGGAGAATCTAGTCGAGTCGTTGTCCGCAAGAAATCCTCCTCATCCCCCTCATTCTCCGACCATTCTCGGAGTCGGAATCGCAATCGTTTGTAGTAAACTCATGTGTAAACTTGATGTACGCGAAAATCTTTTTTATACGACTTAAATCGTTTTGAGAAGAACGTTGTTATCTTTGTTGGAGACAATAACGAGACAAAAGCAAAATGCGCACTCGACGTCGCGTTTGGAATGCAATTTCATCCCGTATTTCACACCGCGTTCATTGTATTAATCATGTTACATCAGTTTCCTGGCGAAATTGTGCAACAAAAACAACATAATGTTCTATAACTCCAACATCGTGATTATATGCTAACGAGATAATACAACTATGTGGAACAGAAAGACGACAAGATCACAAGATCTCTCACCTCGCGTTAACAGCTAAATGATGTGCGGGATTAAAACAAAGAAAAAATATAAATGTCTAAAAATTTTACACTCACAAGGAAGCAAATCAACTATTCCCCCCCTGATTTAGGTATGCTCAAAAATATAATATTTTTGAAAAATTGCACTACTCTTTGAAATAATTCGGGACTCAAAAAGGAGGAAAAATAAATTAATTAACTAAATTAAATAATTAAATTCCGGACCCATACATTTATATAGCTTTTTCTCCTTCTTTTTGAAATCTCAATCATTTCAAGAAGTAGTGCGAGTGAGTTTCCGGATATCATATATTTTAACCAAATTAACACAGTCCACGAAGAATTGCGAAAAATGTAAGGCGCCATCGCTCGTTCATGAAATTTATGCTAAAAAGAATCCTTTCTGATCTTTCGCCTTTTTCTGGCGCACAACGCTTGCTGATATTGACTGAGTGAACCGACCGATCGTTATTTTAATGAGGTAAATATAGATATTGCCTGCCTAGATATGGAATGATGGTGAGATATTGAGATACCTTCGAGTTTATTCAATGTATGCATTCTAGGGATGCAGAGTAGGAGGAAAGCGTGAGAAACTGGCGGGGAAGTCACGGTACAGTGAATACCGAACCTGCGAGAATCGTCGAACGAGAGAATAACTTGTCTAGATGAATTATTTACGATATCCGTGTGGTTATATAGTTGGGATTAGCCTTATCTCTGTTTCTTGCACCTCACAAGTAACCTATATATATATATATAATTATACAGTTGACAACTGCTTAGTCTTATCTCTGTCTCTCGCGTTCCGCAGGTGACTCACAATTTCATTCAAGCTTCAATACCACGGGAGTTCTGTGCCAAATCCAAGAATTTCGAACAATTGCGTGGCGTAAATTGATTTGATTACGCGTAAATTTTTGACATTTTGTGTAAAACGGTGGGCGGCGAGTAAATATTTTTTATCAATCTTATTGAGAAATCTGGAAGCCCCGCCGTTTATTTTGCTTTAAGAACGCTACTTGGGAGACAAAGCGGTTCTTATTGTTTAACGTGAAATCGTCATTGGTGAATCAGCGATGCGAAAGCATAAAAGAAGAATTTCGCTAAATAAGCATGAGTAATGTATATCGAATGTAAAATATATAGTGTTCTACATTTAAGGCTCGATTCTCTCTTTACACAAAAATTATGCAGCCTATACCGCAATCTGTACAAAACTGATATTGCTAGACGAAATATGAAGATGAAGGAACAGCAAGTTGAGTTTATAGAATTAGGCTAAATATCTAATGTGATACAAAAAGTATTAATTTGTTCATATATATGTGCAGAAATATATGTATAAATGTATGTATATATACATAAATGTATGTACGTTTAGTATATGCAAATGCTCTCGTTGGAGTTCACTCGTCAGTTCACTTTAAAGATACAACGCTTTAACAGCGGCACAGATGATAGTAGCATCGACAGATCATTTTATTGATCGGTCGAACGGTATCGTTCACGCACGTGATTCATGATGCATGTGCCATATGTGTCATGAACGATAGCTATTATGTTTAAAAAAGCTTTTAATGTACGATAATCATATTAACTGTTATATATTAACTGTTATGATAATTGCTAACTGGAACATCGCCAAATGTATTTCTTTTTGTCTCTTTTTAATAACATTTGTTTATATTTAAATATCAGTATCGCGGAAAGTGAAAAGTGTCATTTAGTGAAAAAGAAAACTACATTCGGCAGATTCAGTTCAAGCTTGATTATGCAACAAACTGTAATATTATCTGTCACCATACTAGCAAAAAAAGAGAATAAGGTTAAGAATTAATATATTATTTTTCCATTATTTTTTTTTCCCTCAGATAGAAAAATTGCATGTATTTTTTCTGAAGAAATAAAGATTACTGTATAGAACAATTCGTTCAAATATAGAATATAAAATGTGAAGCTATTTTAATTTGTAATACTGATTAAATTGACGTCAAAAGCGACGTCCTCAATGAAGAACGTTGGTGCTCAAGGAATAAGGATAATCGAAAAGATGATTGCAAAGATGACCTGATAATCGTACAGTTGTTATAAAAGTACTTCAAGCCATCTGAAGCCTGTCATGGCGAAAGAGGATTAATGGAGCTCTTGCGTTACAATAAATTGGAAATCGAAATCGGATCAAGGAGATTTGTACATAATGTATAACGCCGCGTAATAATGTATATCGTAATGTATATCGTATTCCACATAAATACATTAGTGATTAGGAACCAATAACCGCGCACTGTACTCGTTCGCTCTTTAAATATGTTGTTAAAATTAGTTTTGCCCGTATTTACAGTGGATGTGAATTTTGAATCGATGCAAAAGTAAATTTAATAAGAACATTATTAACAATAACATAGAGTTGCGGTCAATATGGCGGTAAAAATATGGAATTCTGTGTGTTCTAAACTTAGCTTACCATAAACTTTTGGCGAATCAATTCATTTTTTAAATAAATTCTCGAGTATTTTTTTATAAATAAATTATTTATTTGGTTAATTTTAATCAACTTTGGACAAATTTATTTTTTATTAACCAACTTTATTTATCGATTACTAAACTGTTAATTGACTTAAAAGGGTAGTTAATTTCAACTTCTATATAAAACTTTGTATAATTTATATAAATATAAAGAAAGATAAGTGTTATGCTACACTTTCAAAAAAATTATGTTAAGCCTAGTCTTGTGTATCACATTTTAGTACGAATTATAGATTTTTTTTTCAAACACTAGATGCATTTGGTACTTGATTTATCCGCATTAATTTGCAAAGCGTATCCGCAAGCAGTCCGTTTTTTTACATAGCTGAATGATACGAATGGCAGACGTTGTCGTGCAGTAATCTTGTTTTATAGCGTTTATTATGAGCCACGCTCGAACTGTTTACTAAACACGTAGTCAAAAGAGGACCAGCGTTTCTCCAGGCACTTGTCACTCGGAACGGAATGTGTGGATGCATTTCGAATCGCGGTAAGCCGAGATTCCAGTCCGCCTATTTAGAGCGAGCACGAAAGTGTGGACGGGGGAGAAGATATATTTAAAGTGCACGAGAGAGTTCCCGATACCTAATCTTCGTTCTCTAACGACACGAGGATATCACTGGCATTCGTGCAATCCTGCCTGCTCGTATCCTTGTATTTTACCTGGATCAATCGCTTATCGACAAACGGATAAGTCCTCTAGCGATTTTACCAGTCTACTTACTTTAGATTCAATTGATTCCGAAGAACGTCATGAGATTACTTTTACGAAGTTACGATTACTTGTTCCCTTATCTGTTTTTATTTTTTTTTTCCTTAGTGAAATTTATTTTTTATTAACGAATTAAAATAATTAATTATTATTTAAATTATTTTAATTATTAAATTATTTTAATCGTTCCTCGAGAACTCTCGCGAGATTACTTTTAAAATCCATCACCTGTTGACTCACATTTGCATTTTTATTTCTTAGAAAAATTTGATGGATTAATGACTGAATCATTTTGAGTTTTATTTAAATTACTAGCATCACTACTTTACTAGCATCTAGTAATAGCTTAGTGATTTAATTATACAGAATTCGTACTATTTTCATAAATATTTTAATATTAAGATTTCAGAGATTAAGAATTAATATTAATATTAAAATTTTGATGTATATTTTTGTATCAATAATAAAATTATTTATGCTACTGCAAAGAAATCAATTTTTTAGATAAAATACTAATAATATTAATATTTCAATATATAATCTAATGCTTCTCAATCATTGTTGAAATCTATTCTATGAGGAAATAAAATACAATTGTAAAGTAAATTGAGTTCTGACTTTAAATCATAAAATTTATGAGCCTTTTTTAATGTTAATTTTCTAATAAAATACCTTGTTTACCTTCCTTGTTCATTTTTTTGCTTATGAAAATTTAAAAATCATGCAAGGATAACTTTGGTGTGGCATATGAATTATAATATGCTTCAAGATTTTTGATATTCGTGAATACTTAATTATTCGTCTAATAAACTAACGCAAAAATAAGTAAATATAAATAATATAATAAAGTGTCCTTTTATTTGAATAAAAAATAATATCTTTTTAACATATTTGAAGTTTTCTTCAGATGACTTCACAATCAAGAAACGAACATGATTAAGAAATTGAATGCTAGACTAGAACGAGCGAGCACGCTCTATTTCCAAAGTGAACATGCTTATATCGCACACATGTCGAAATTAACAATTCTTCGGACTGAGATACATATGTATACATATGTATGTATTATAAAAGTGATGTCGATTACGAGAATGATCGAAGGTCTGTACGATAGAATTTACAGCGCAAAGTGACACGTTAAACGCTCGTTTGCATCCAATCGCGCATTCATGCGACGTCAACAGAAACGAAACGATCTCTGTCTCTCGTCAATGATATTTGCTTTTTAGACGCGAAATATGTCCATTGTGCGCTTCGATCAATTCGGAGTCAAGTTTTCATCATTAAAAATATTCGATATCAACAAAAATTGATAATTCATCGTTACCGCGAAATAGAAATTCTTTTTTACGAACTGAGTGAAAATGAGCGAATGAGCGAGTGCCTGTTTTGCCTTGATTT
The DNA here is from genome assembly GCF_055798465.1 of Pogonomyrmex barbatus. NCBI lineage: Eukaryota > Metazoa > Arthropoda > Insecta > Hymenoptera > Formicidae > Pogonomyrmex > Pogonomyrmex barbatus. The sequence goes on along the minus strand of NW_028297107.1, from coordinate 381,757 downwards.
GCGACCTACTTGCAAAAATATGTTGCGCTTGACATATAAGATCGGTAATTTTGACGATCAACAATTTTCTGTCAACTTCGAATTGATCGAGGATTTTCGATCGCGGACTCCACGCGGGTCATCACGAGAGTGGTGTACTCTTCCAGGCACGAAAGCAGCACAAGTGAGAGTTTCCTGAAACTCAACTCACCTCACGTCGGTCTTGCGGTGCAACACAATAGCGGCACGTATATTCCGCACGTTTGCGGAGCCGCCGACCACTTCCAATATCTGTGCTCGCGCGATGTGTCGCGATGTGTCGACGGGACGTAGCGCGATACACTGCGCGCCGACGACGCCGTTACGGAAATACCGAGATAGAGCGGGACGAATGACGAGACCGAGATGCCCACGGGCGCGCGCGCGCGCGATCAGGATAACGGTGTTACCAGGATCGGCGACGAACTGAGAGCATAGGACACGGACGTGGAGTCACGACGTGAAGAAAACGCGGAGCTCGGGGGGATCCGCGGAGCTACGAATGGTGGGAACGCATGCGCTCTCCGCGAAACCACCGTGCACCAGCGCCGGTCGGTGATGTATACGTGCGATCGGTCCGTGCACCGATTACGGTAGTCGCACAGGTATGCGTCACGGTCGTATCCGCCAGGTACGAGAAAGCACCAGTGTCGCTCAACCGTGTCGCCGCGTCGCCGATGGAATTGCAAGAGCGCGCGTTTAACACTGGGCGACTCGGCTGATGACCTACCTAGAGCTATACAGTCCGACTGTAGAGGAGAAGGTGGTATTATGCTCCCCTCCCTCCCTCCCTCCCTCCGTTTACATTTTGTACGATACTTATACACATACACGCGCGCACACAGACATGACGTTCGTGTAACCTACACAGCCTCTATGCAACTATTTCTACTTGTATAGTGCAAGCCGAATAGCCTCTAATGGATATTTATATTATACGTGTGCACTTCCACTGAACCTCCATTACATATCTATGTAGATATATCTCAAGGAGATGGATAAATTATGGAATATTTCATGGCATTTTCATAGATAATATACGAAGGTTAACTTTTCAAAAATTTTCTAGAGTCTTTATAAATGATCGCTGTAATAATAACAATAAAGAAATTAAACAATTATTTATAAGTTTATAAGTATTATAAAGTTATAATAATTTCAATCTTAAAACTGAACATCCATTGATTGATCTCCATAAAATCTCTATGAGCCTATAGTCTAATGGAAATTTAATAGAAGTTAGAAATGCGGAACCGTAGATGTCTAATAGACATCTAAAACAAGGTTAGATATCTAACGGAAGTTATGAATCTTCATGGTGGATATTTATTGGTGAACGTTCGTTAGAGGTTCCATGTGGATTAATAATCAATATTTTAAATTGAAAACTTAATGATTTGTAACTCAAAATGTTGTCCAATCAATTCTAGATTCAAAATTATGAAATATTTATTACTTAGGACATTATTTATAAAAATGTAGCGACATTGCAGAAAATTGGACTGAAAAGGAACAGAGATGTAACATGACTCCCCATTAAAATAGATTTAAAAAAAAATTGCTTTTGTTTTAAAAAAACAATGTTTTGTTATAAAATTATATATTTATTTAAAATAAATTTTTAGAAGGAACAACAATGAATATAACTATAAATTTTTATGTAGGTACTAGCTTACTTATCAGAAAATATAAACTGTCAAAAAAATTGTTTCTATAAAACAGATAAACTTCTAATTTAACTTGAATTATTGATTTCTCAAATTCTCTTTTTATTTTAAATTAAAATGCTTCATAAAAAATGTTATTTATAAAAATTATAAACATATTCATCTTTTTCCGTTCCAAAGCAAATGATGTATGTCCACATTTCATATATTGGTGTTCCAATATTTACTACCGGTATATTGGAAATCTACGTAATACAAACTATACATTTTCAGTACAGTAGTAAATATCGGAATGCACTGCATACACATTCAAATGTGAACTATAAATTAGTAATAAAGTTATAATCGACCTATCGATTTATAATACTTCGATATCAAAATCTCGAAAAAAAACCGTATGGGGCCATATTGGCAAAGTGCTAAACTATTGTTTAATTTTACATAACTCAAAGTATGAACAATTGAATAAAATGTTAAATAATGAACAAAACATTCTACATATACACATGTATTCATGTAATAATACACATAAATTTAAGAATAAGGAAGTATGTATTGTTAAATGCTAAAATATACTTGGAAAATGTTTCAAAAATAAAAAATGTATTATAACAAATTATATAGTTATTAGGCATATTAACGTCACTATTATATGCAGACTATTAACAAATGATTTTATAATCACCAAAATTCGCTATCTAATAATAGATGTATTAAGAGGAGCCATTATTTTTATAAAGGCCATAACACCATCTTCTCGCGTGTGTGTTTTTTATATATACCATATATTATACATAACCTGCGCACAATAGACGCATTCTCGTACTGTGATGACGTAAATTTATGAAAAAAACTACCTTCATCAAAATTCTTTTGCCCGGAAGAATAGAGGAGCATATTTGATTCCTTCTTTAGCATATATAATTCCTTTCTTTTCAGATGAGTGACCTATCAATTATGCTTACTTCGTAAATGTACGACGAGAACCTTTCAATTGTTCAATGATTAAATTTTATTTTCAGCACTGGTTTGTACAGCGCTTAGATCAATCGATTTTGCATGGAAAAAATATTCCGACAAATTTCCGAAAAAATTTATAATCATTCTTTGAGGAATAAGGATGCTTCATTTATATATATCGTGTATACATGTATATACATATTTATATATTTATATTCTATTTATTTATATTAAATTTATAAATAATATATATAATATTTATAATATTTGTAACATGTATATACATATACATGTAAATGAAGATTTTTTTTTATTTCTCAAATTCAAAAAGTAATATGAAACTACTGTTTTTTCGTGCAACCATTCTGAACGTAAATAATGGCATATGAGAAAAAAAAACTAACTTATTTCGATGTATAGCATAAACAGAAAATTCAAAATTCACGTGATTTCTTGCGTTTGTTATCGCGACGTAATATGGTTGCAGCGAGAAAACAGGAGATTCGAAAATTAATGCTGACAGTTAAGTCTTTGCTGTTTGTTCGCTATCAGTGGTCTTCTTGTAAACTTCCTTATAAACGAGTTCCTGCATCTGCATCCTAAGCAGCATCCTGCGATCGGCCGGTAAAGTCCTGATATGCGGTAATAGGCTCATCAGGAAATAGTAGTTGTCATCAAAGCGATTGCCCTCGAGTGGATCGACACCGGCAAGGCCGACGCCGGTATCACTATCGCTCATTAAGACCTGTTCGGGCGAGATATTCTGCAGCATCATCTCGTTCTCTGCCAGATTATCGGTAACGCTCTGAAACTCCAAGTTGTCAAAGTTTTCCTCGGGCTCGCGTTTCACATCTACCGTGCCGCGCCGACCGTCACCGTTATCCAGCTTGAGCTGGTGGTGATGATGATGGTGGTGGTGGTGATGATGACCGACGTTACTATCGCTGGCCATCGATAGCAGATGATCGGCGATCGCATCCCGATCGTCGAGACCGCCGTCAATACCGGAAGTCGGAATGCCATTTTCACCTTCGCCCTCGCTCGGCTGCAGTTCGTCTTCCGTCTTCGCGACACTGCGCTCCCATATCGGTGGTCGTGGCAACATCTGCTCCTTGAGGAATTGGAGGCTCTTGAAATGGATCCATACCGGCCGATTTCGGTGGAATTTGCTTTTGCGGTATACCTGGTCCTTCTTTAACTCGGCACGGAATGTGTCACGCAAACCTTTCCACTTCGCCTTCAGCATCGGCTCTGCAAGCAAAGAACCGGAAGTTTGCTTTGCAGGCGAATTCAGTGATTTGCACCTTAAACATCTCTCTCTCGTTCTCTCCCCCTCCCTTCCTCCCTCTTTTCCCTTAAAAAAAAAAAATCAACTTCCGGTTTGAATAACCCATTTCCGTTAGAAACCAGGAGTTGAAAATGTCACTATTCGATAGCGTCCGATTTACTTATTCAAATTTTTTGGATTTTTGATAGAAACCGTTTACCTCGATTTTAAACTAAAAATGAAAATAAGAAAAAGTTCCAAAGGCTTTTATTTTGACAAATGTTATCAACGTCATGACTCCGAACAACATTTAAAAGATAAAGATGAAACGATGTAATAGTTAATGGCGCTAATAGGGCGTTCTCCGAATGTCACGATACGTAATGATTTTCGTATTCTTTTTATATATCATACTGAACTATGTATCTATTGAAAATCTATAATATATGTAAGATAAAATATAAATGTTCAATATTAATAATATATACGATCTGTTCTTTCTAGTTGAAAATTTGCATACCATTAATCTTTTTTTTCTCTTTCTACGTTAGAGAGATAAAGAAAAGATGAATGATGCAAGTATTATTCCTAACCAAATATTAAACAAGAACAAATGATAATCATGAATGTTGCGAGCATAAATGGAACTGCCATACTACATGGTATGCGTCAACAATGCATAGTAAACAAGAAAGATACTCAAACTATCGCATAACATAGAATAAGGATTAGGACAGAAAAAAAATAGTATATCTTTTCTTCTAGTGACTGGAGGTAGTCGAGATATCAAGCGCACATGTATGTGTGCTGCTGCGTGCTCCATCATCGGTTTTTTCGTGCAGCAGACTGTTTTCCCGCATCACGGTTCTTCTGACTCGAGGTTCGATCGATGTTACGATCGTGACAGGATGATTTTGTTCTAATCTGCTATTGCAGGCTAGTATATAGTAGATAAGATATTTCCGTGGTGTAGCGCGAGCGTGTAAGCGTTGTCGTTCGCAACGCACTTCGCGTCAATTTGCGCAAAGTGAGGTTAGGTTGCGATGCACGTTAAACATCTGATGATTCGTATATACTACATATGATATTGAGCCTATATTATCCAGAAATTCTATTTGGAGTAATGTAAAATAGCAGGAATATCTTTAATGAAAAAAATCGAACAAAATTGAATGTAAAATCTGTAGTCGCGGTAAGCTTTTACAAGTTATTGTCTTGTTCTTACATTGAAATCTGTATTTCCGAACCGAAGAATCCGCTCGTGTAATTGAATTTAGACGAATGAAGTTAATGAATCGGAAAAAATAATATTTTAAGATATATAACGAGAGTATTGGAATATTAATCTAAAGTAAAATTAATATAAAGTAAATCAGAAATAATTAAATAAATTAATATGTACAGACCAAGAATGTATTTAAATACAAAAATGAGATAATAAGAGCATTTCTTGATCAAGGCTGGATCTTGATGCCTCTAATATAATTCTTTCAATTTATATAAATTTGATAACATTTGCCGTCTGACACTGCTTATTAATATTTTTTTAATGGACTTGAAATGCAGCGATCCAAAATTACATTTTTAAATCTATTTTATTTTATTATTTAGCATAGCCATTTACTCAATTTAGCATTATAATATTATATTATTATTAAATAATAGTATAATTTGTTGATAAGTAGTTTGATTTTATAATAAAAAGGAGTTAGGAGTTTTATATATCGACAGTCTGATTTTTATAATAAAATGTGAAAATTAATTAATAGATATTTCAAGATCAATGTTTGCTGGATACACGTTATGTACATTTTTTTCAAACACGAAAAATAATCTATTATCGAGAGGTTGAATATCAAAATAGAATATATGATTTGATAGTTTGCAAATTTTCTTTTAAATTTGTTTGCATAATTGTTAAATTTTAAGTTAATTTTGTGTTCAAGGACTTTCCCAAACACTAAAATAAATATATAATGAAAAAATTGTGATGTCAGTGTATTTTTAATGCAATTTAATCTTAAAATTTTCCGTCAAGATGGATGTTAAGATGGACACTTTTCTTTTTTTATAGCATTTTTTATATTGCATTTTTGCGAATAGAAAAGATTTTAATTCAACCGTTTATATAGAAATATATGAATATTTGTTTAAAACGAAAAGGATTTTAACATTTTTCCGAGATGATCGATTCGATAGATGACGTCGAGATTTCGTAAGTTATCCATAAAATAGGCAATTGCCGATTTCAAACTTATCCGATATCACAATTATCGCGATCGTACGAATCGCTCTTAAGCGAAAAAATAAATTTATATTTACGAACAATCGTATCTAACAAGTATCTATACAAAGTATTCGAAAACTTGTCTGCACTATTTCTTGAAGTGATTCCCAAAGTGGAACCCAAAAAGAAAGAGAAAAGCAAATCTGAAAATATTTTCCGAGTATATTTTTATGTTAAAAAAATTGTAATTTATTTTTCATAATCATAATCATAATAATCATAATTTAGAAATAAGAAGAGATTCAAATATTTCTCAAAGAATTTCTTCGTTATCGGAATTCTTTTGATAGAAGAAGGATCTGATAGAAGATAAGGTCTGCATTTGTGCTGAAGGTGATTATTTGAACATCTATTTAATTCCATTTAAATACTTGTTTATGTTTATTCTTGATTTAAAAAATGATTTAATCGAACAATTTACAAATATCGAAAAATTAAAAAAAAAATCAAAAACTGAAAAAAGAAATGTAAAAGTAATAAGAAAAAGTAATAAGAAAAATATTTATAAAAGAGGGATGTCAGCGGACTATACTTTCACGTGGTGCATCCTGGATAACGCCAAAATAGTTCGAAATGAAATTATTTCTGTTAAAAGACTATGAAATAAATTACGATTTTTTTTTAACATAAAAGTAGATATAATTCGGAAACTCACTTTCTGGGCCTATTTATATTACTACTTTATATTACTTCTTTTTGTATCTCGAACTTCAAGCAGTGCGAGCGAGTTTCCGGAGACCACGCATAAAAATAATGATAAATTTTTCATTGCAATTTTTCATTGGAAGCTACGAGTTTCCATTTCTGCACATATATTACATATATGCGATAGTCTCATATGCGATTTATTTTCGTAAATACCGCACTTTATTCTCGCTGGTGGAGAGGAACCATCGCGCGAACGGTCGACGCATGGGCGGAGAGGTAGCGCGTTGCGTCGCGGCGAGCGTGCAATTTCGCGGCTCGGTCCCGCGATACCACCGACGGGGATCGTCGGTTCTATGAAACGTACTAGGTAGATTGAATATCGCCGCTATCTCCATCCAGACGCGGTTGGTCACCTCGCGATTGTGATAGGAGATATGTCTTTGGTTCCAGAGCGCCGGCCGCTTGTAAACCTCGGCAATCAGTCGATTCGCATCCATCTTCACCTCATCCCTCATGATTCTTCTGTCTCGTCTTCCTCCTTCTCCTCCTTCTCCTCTCTTTCTTCTTCGTCGTCTTTTCGCCAATTCGCAGCAACCCCGCAGATGGGGAAGTTCGCGAGCGGTGGCGAGTGGCGGACCGACAGGAACAAAGTACGAGCGAATACTAGCGCCGGGATAGCGATTAGCGCGCAGGACGCTGGTGGGTAACGATCGATTCGCGTTTCGCCCTCGTCTCGCCTCGCTAGCGCTAGCAGCCGCACTCTCCCGAGTACCTTACCTCCTCGCTGCCCTTGCTTTCGCCCTCGCCCTCGCCCTCACCCTCGTCTCACTCTCGCCTCACTCTCGCCTCACTCTCGCCTTCGCCCGCACCACACAGTCGTCGTCCGCGACTTCACCCTTAGCTTTTCATTTCGCCTCGCGCAAGCGAGTCAAGTGATTAGAGACCCGATCGTCTCGCTCGTCTCCTTTTTTATATTTATGTATACGAATAAAGTATGCTAGCGCAAATTATATCATACATCATATCATATCATATATGTGCATTTAATTGTTTGGACATCTGCACATCTCACTAAGGATTCCGAAAAGAACCTATCTATCATTTTATCGCGGAAACCTCGCGTATAGATACGTGCGATAAATACGTACGTACGTACATCTGTTTGCGCGAGTGCAATATTTGCGCGTTGATCGTTACACTCGCTTCATTCGATTTAATGTTTAGACTTACGCCTTCTTACGCCTCGCGCTCGACTAGCAGCTTCGGAAAGAATTGCTTCCTTCAGACTCATTCATTTCATTTGCTCATCTAGGACTCGTGGCACGACGACGCAGATAATAATAACATATTTGCGGACGGAATATTCGCCCATTCAATCGTCTCGACTTGCGCGGTGTATCCCCAATAATAATGAAAGACTCGGAATTGATAGCGCAAGGCGCGGAAGCGCGTCTCTATAAGGGTATCTATCTAGGAAAAACTTGTCTGATGAAGGAGAGGTTCGTGAAGAATTATCGACATCCGGAACTGGATGCCCGTCTCACCAAGGATCGCATTAAGGCCGAGGCTCGCGCCATTATCCGGGCAAAATCCGCAGGTGAAAACATATCACGTACAAATATACGCGATCGATATAAAGAAAATTTGCGCTGAATTTACCCACGTTATCCTTTCTGTTTTCAAGGGATAGCAACGCCGGCCTTGTATCTAGTTGATTTGGAGCGACGCAGTATCTATATGGAGTATATGGAAAATGGTACGATACTGAAAGACTTCATAGACAAAAATATCTCGGGGAAGCCAAACGTAGATCACCTGCTGGATTTCATAGGACGCGGATTGGGTATGCTGATAGCTAGGCTGCACTCGAAGCATATTATTCATGGCGATCTGACCACGTCGAACGTATTGCTCAAAAAAGACTCGAATGATTCGCTCTACAGTGACCAATCCGAAGGTAAAATTTCTCGCGAGATTCTTCTATTTAATTCTTAATTCAATAGTATTAAAGTAAAGATGTATTTGTATGTAATGGAATATTTTTATCTCTTATTATATGTATTATTATTAAAGTTAAAAGAATTTTTCACTTGACAAACGCTAATATTCGCATTAAACCACGAATATGATTAAACGATAAATGGAAGTTTATTTATTGACGTGTTATCTGAAACGAATTATTGTTGATAATGGTTTAAGCCAAAAGAATAAAGATTCAGCGTTTACTGTCAACAAAATTTGATACTTCAACACACTGTATTTGTCATAACAAATGATGAATTTTGTTGCTATTCTATTATTATATTCGTGATATTGTGTTCTTTCACAGCTGAGATGCAATTTATAATGATAGATTTTGGATTGGCTCGAGTGGATTCTACGCTAGAAGACAAAGCCGTCGATCTGTACGTTCTCGAACGATCGTTGCTCAGCGCGCATTCCGAAGTGCCGACATTGTTCGCCCGTATTTTTCATTGCTATCAACAGCATTATCAAAATAAAAATCAATGTGATCAGATACTTGCTAAATATAAACAGGTACAGGAACGAGGACGTAAGCGTTTGATGATTGGCTAAAAAAGCAAAAGTATTTCTAAAGATTATTTTTTTAAATCTTATAAAATATTTAAAACTTAAATACTTTAAAAAATATTTTTGCATTTAATTGCAAATAACTCTCAGTACTTTTTATGCTGATAAATGTCAAGTTATAAATAGCAAGTGAATAAGAACAAAGTCAATCATGTGACAGATTATAAGTGTGCAGAGTAGTCGTTTAGAATTAAGATGGTTTGAGAAGGTAAGGAGATCCTGTTTTTATGTAGATAAATCATATTTATATGTAACAATATGTAACAATATACGAGATGTCAGTATACAATATCTATTGCGAGGAAATGACTATTGCATACATATAATGAATTTGGCAGCGGCGATGATCCATATGAAAAAGCTATTGCTTTTTATTCATAATTTGTTATGTAAATTAATCAAAATGCAATCCTGAGTATATAATAATCCAGGTTACCTATCAACAAATGTATGGTTTATGAGATAGAAAAAAAGAAAGGTTAAAGAAAGGAAATACTGCACTCTGATTCTGCACTCTCTGATTGCACTCACCAGAAAACCAGCAAATGAAGTCATAAATCCTTCCTTTGTCAATTCCCACATACCACCATATTCTTCCTCGTCAATTTGTTGGAAACTGCTAAAATATAAATATGTAATTCCTGCATTGACTACTACGAATCTGAAATACAAATGTCAAAATTTATTCAATAATGTTTATAGCATGATTCTGAAGATATGTAAAATCTATGGAAAATTTAAAAGGCCGAGCATAGAAAGCCTAGGTTGGCTAAACTGATATTACTACTTACAACAATAGAGCTATGAAACCTTTTAGAGGTATAAGGCCCCAACCGATACCAACGATAATACCGATCGCTTGTCTTGCCCAATATATTACATCGAGAAATTCCTCCTGCAACATCGAAACAGAAAGAAAAAAATAAGGCTGTCCGATAATGATAATTAAATGAAATTTCTTCTACTTTCTACTATTGTAGATTACCGTTTCTGATAGGACACAAGATAGAGACACGATTCGAAGGTTATACTTACCTTATCCGGCCACTCGGAGTTGGCCGTAATCGCACGTGTCCATACGCTAACCTCGCATTTGGCTCCGTTCCCGTTTCTCTCCGTTTTCGTGCGTGACATCTCGAAAAGCTCGCGGTTTCAATGTAATATTCGCTAACATCAATTATGCAAGCATCGCTACATTAACATGTACGAAGCTTACCGTCGTTACGTTAATTATAATACGCGTACACTGTGCATTTGTAGAGAGAAACCTGAGAGTAATCACAAGTTACAGGTGTCATGACCGCTGTTTTGATGTAACCTCTGATACCTTGCGATACGCCATATGCCCACGGACATGGTCATTGTACGTACTACGTAGCCATGCCTACGAAACTGTTCGATAGATAACACGCTATGGATCGATTCATTGACAACTCGAAAAACATTAAATTTAGATACGTGATTATCGTTTGAATTTAAAGGTATAAAAAGCAGTTTAAATGTTCAAATTTTGGATAATGGTAATTATTCAGTTTATGAGCCTCACCTCCAATTTCGATAAAATTAGACTTATTCGATGCGTTTTTATATGAAACGAAAGAATCCAACAGAAAAAAGTGTCGCTTTGCCTCACGAACTGAAATATTAAATTGTTAAAGTTGACGACTGTTCAGATTAGAAAACCTGTCATATCGACGAAATGTATGCGCATGTTCTATGACTACACCCATGCGAAAGTGCGCGAATTTAAAATGTATGTATACTTATAATGACTATAAACTCACTTGAATTTCAATGATAAAAGAATATATCTATTAAATTTTCGTGTTATTAAACGGATGAATCTGTTATATTAAAAATAATGGATACTAAAAAAATTAGCAAGAGCTCTTGAAATAACATACGTTAATGCATAAACTTTACTTGTGAAAAAGGATTTCCAAATCTGAGTGGAATTTTATTTCTAAGAAATTTAGAGAGTATCAGAGATTTTAAAAAGACAGATTCTAGAATTTACGTGAATAAGAAAGAAAAACAGTTCTTTCTGTATATGCGGATACGAGTCTTTATTTTATTTGTTAATATTACTATTTTATTATATTATGTTTTTATCAAATTCCGACAATAGCCGACAAAATAGATTGCAAATGTTAACATCGTTAAGTCATGCAATATCATGCAAGTTCGACGTCAGGCATGATGACATTAATATTTACAATATATTTCGGCATACGCTCGTGCAACTTTTCGCGTTCGTGTGTGTGTGTGTGTGTGTGTGTGTGTAATATATACACTACGCATGTGTATGTGTATATATTATATATATAATATACATATATATATACATATATATATATATATATATATATATATATATATATATATACACTATATATTATACATATATTTCGCGCGCGCGCGCGTGTGCATGTATGTGTGTGTGCGCGCGGCGCGCTATATATATATATATGTGTATAGAATATATTGCATACAATGCATATACAGGAATGTGTATTAGGAAAATTTAAATGCATTATATATCACGCTATATAATACACATCACGCACTCGTGCATGCATATCTGATTCTTCTCTCTTCTTCTCCTTCCTTGTGTGTTGTATGTATGTGTGTGTATACATATACATACATGAATAAAAGTCATACATTTTGATACTTTGGCAGTAATATCATGGAATAGAAATTATGAAATGTTCAATTATTTACAATATTACTGAATTGTATCGTTTGCAAGCGATTACAAATGATATAACAAACAAAAATCGATCCGAAATACAGAGGTAGACTGCGCGAGTCGTATAAAAAATGTGTTTAATGCTTATATGATTTAATCGTTTTGGCACAGTAATCGGCAGAGTCCTTTTTCTCATACAATATGATAACGCCCAATTTTTCTCCGCAGTATATAGTATCTTGTCGCTTCATAAGAGACAGTATGCTGTGTACAAAAATCGTAGTAAGACGAACACATACGCACACGCGTGCACACACGCATATACACACGCGCGCACGCACACACACACACGCACACACACACACACACACACACACACACACTTGTCAACAATTTATTCTAAGGTAAAATATTTCTAAACATAGTCTTGTGTACTCAATTAATATATACAAGCAAATATATATTATTTTTATTACAAAAATTTTTAATTTATTTCGCAACTTTTAGCAACATGATATTTTGAGTACACAGGACTATATTTAGAAATATTTTGTCTTAAAAGATAAATCATCGACAAGTGCGTGAGACGACGCGTGTTTAAAAGTAAATGTCGCAAAATGCTCTTACAGATAGTATCTGTCTCTTGATTCAGATTAAGTATTAATATGAAAACTTTCTTACGCTTATCTAATAGATCGTACAAATCCGAGAGCACGTAAATTCTTTCGTAAAATCCACATATCAAGTTAAGAGAAGTACGTTTTAAGACCGTTTCTTTTTTCTTCCTTTTAAAGATTCTTCGATTCATAATTATATATATCTATATGATGGTCTTTTGCGCATCCTGCACATGTAGATTAGATAATTTTTTTTGTCGGTCTTATATTTTAATGTGTCCTATGGCAGATGTTGTGTACATCTACACACATTCATATATAACATCTACATACATTCATACATATACATACATACACACGCATACATACATTCAAAATTTCTATTAACGACATCTTTATTTAGTCGCTCAACGTTAGAAAGAGAACACTCATCACAATCACAATTGCCAGCTTTTCGATTTTTAAAAACAAATATTCGACTAATGACTTTAAATTTTAATAATTTTTTTTACTTCTCTTTAGAAATAAAAATATAATAGTAAAAATTTTTGTTTTCCCTAGTTTGAAAAAAAATCTTCAACAACAGATCTTATTTTCATGACAAAACATACTACCAAAATATGCAAACTATTTTGCCTAACATTTTCTATATTTTTTCAGAAAATCAATCTTCGACAAAACAATAATTTGAATTTCCAATTAATGGTTAATAATATGATGAAATCCAATGATTACTTATCGTGTATCATTACCTGTATCATTACATATCCTGTATAATTATATGTATAAGAATTATTGTATAAGAATTTAACTATTGTATAAGAATTTAATATCAATATTATGTGATAACTAAGTAATAAAAAATTCAGAGATAATTCTCTTTTCGAATTACTTCGCTTCGATTGATAGGAATCACAGATTTCTCCTTGATTCCATTTCACTCACTCTTATTACATATAAATTTTTTTTACATATATATGTACACACATTTATCGCTATGTATAAGGGTAAATATATCTTAAATATTTTAGATATAAGATATATAATTCTATGATGTAACATTTGCAAAGAAGATTTTCGTTACAAAAAGACCTTTCCTAAAAATTCGCAGTGCAAAGGATCGTAATAAATAATCCTATATTATTAGTCTTATCCAATTGAACGATGAGATATATCTAGAATTCTATATTCTTTATCAGTAATGTCAAAAACGCGACGATGATTGTGTGCAAATCTGATGTCACGTTAATAATGATTATTAATGATTTTATCCGATTGATGCAATGCGTCATCAGTAAGAAAGATTTGAAAAAAATATCATGTTGCTAAAAGTTGCGAGATAAATTTAAAATTTTTGTAATAAAAATAATAGATATAATATCTACTTGTATAACAAAATGAATTCAGTTTATTTAATCAATTCCATTATCCGGTAAAAGAATTAGCTGCACTAAATATAAATAATAAATACAATAAAAGCTGCCATTTAGGATTTACTGAAGAATTTATCTTCTAATATACTTTTTTTTATAGATAATAAAATTGTATAATAGGAACTTTAATCAAATTGCATCTTATTTAAACATTTCCACAAATTAATCGTACACATACATAAATTAAAAATGTATCGTACTTGATGGAAAAATTAGAATGGACGTTGTCTTTTCGAACAGGAAAGTGCAGCATTACAAATCATCATTGCAGCTTGTTATTATCTTGGAAGACGCCTATCCTTTTATGCAACATATCGTGCAATAAACGTTCTATTTTAGTCGCCGCTTTTCTTAACATCCTATCAAAGATTAAAACGATTTAGTCTGTCTCGCTAAAATTGTGATGTGATTTATTCTATTTTAGATATTGCAAATCTGAAAATATACATTCAAAATGAATTTATAAAGAAAATTTTTTATTAATATCTCTTCACTTGGTAACGTAACCGTACCACTTGGCAAGGATTCAGCAGATTGGAAGCTTAATCTTATTAGAAGTATGTTAATAAAATCAAATATTTTAATAAAAAAGTCGAGACGCGCAATTAAAAATAAATGGTCTCTGTACAAATATAATGAAGCATATATAACATATATAGCATATATGGAACGTGAGTATGAACGAAAACAGCTGTGTAAAAACACAGTGTCATATAAAACTAGTATAAGATTCTCTAATGTTACCTTAACAACAGATTAGTACTTTAGTTGCTATAAAAACTTTCAGTACCCTGTCTATGTGCACGCGCGCACGCACGCACGCACCCACGCACGCACACATACACACGTTAAAATTGATTAAGACGCTTTTTATATATACAATATTAGACTTCCTATGGCACGAAGACAAAAGCACTATTCTCTTGTATGTCAGATACGCATATGGAAGAAGATACTTGTAATAGTTGATCGTCCCAGCTTGATCAAACATCAACCACATCGTTATTGTTGTAATTGAAATTTGAATCACGCAAGAATGATGTACGTCGCAATTTAAAGCTGAGACGAGCCTCCTCAACCATTTTCGGCACTTCCGTTGCCTGCGAATCAGCACCATGCAACAGATTTCATTTATTATGCAAAAATCTAATGAGATATTACTGTTATTATATATTATATAAAATATAATTATTTAGCATATGTGGAATAAAATAAAATAATATATTAATAAAGCATACATATATTGTAGATTTACATTGGGCAAAAAAATAAGTCATTATTTTTATGATTATCTCAACGCCTAATTAATAGATCACATTCTGTTCAATTTGAAGCTATGGAATACAACAATATGGACAATATAAAATCAGGCTATTAACAAAAAATTGTTATTAACAAAAGTATTTCAACTGTGGCAAAAAAACTTCTCAAAAAAAAAAATCTATAAAATATACATAAAATACCTTAGCATCTGCTCGATCAACAGAACGTTGAAGTAACGATCGCCATGCTGCAGGTGCGGTATGTTCTAAAATAATAAGGTAACAGGCATAGCTTGTAACATTGAAGGATCTATATACATGCATGTTTTTAGTGCTATATGAAGGAGAATAAAGATGCGCGTAGTGGCAATATCTAGGATTGAGAAACAAGTCAGCAAGTCTGTTAGAGATATAACTATCTAAAATTTAACATGCGACACGGAGAAGCTGATAAATATAATACATTCTTGCTTCATTCATTTACCGTTCTCCTTCCTATCCATTTTGCTTTTGTTCAAGCTTGCTGCCAATTCTCTCACTGATCTTTTCTCCACACTCGTATTGCTTAATGAGCTTGCAGTACTGCTTGCCGATAATGTTGGCGGTAAAGAGGCCGGTCCACTAACACCGCTATCAGTTGATTCATCGAGAGCGTCGCCAGAGTCGGGTGTATTGCCGGCCGAGGTGTTCGGACTAGAGCCATCGCTTAACAGGCTAAATTCTCCTGAAGTAAAATCGAATAAGATTACAGTTTTTATTTAATCAAAGGTTTTATTCCCATCCCTTCCTATTTCCTTTTCCCTCTCTTTCCCTTTGCCATATCTCCCTTCTTCCATACTCCTCCCCTCTCTCTTTAAATAAATTTTTTTTATAATTGTGTATCAATTTTTCGAAATAAATTCTCTAAAAACTCTCTAAAATAGATAGAGACCCATGCATAAGATTCCATAAGAATCAATTCTGGTTATCCCTTACCGGATTTCCGATCGGTTGCCATACTCCATGGTCGTGGTTTAGGTGCCGTTGCTGGTGGAGTAGGTTTATTTTTCATAAGCGAACCATTGCTTTTCCCATCGCTCGTAGAGCTATTTTTCGTTAAAGGTTTCATTACTGGAGACTTGGCCGATTCAGACATATTTTTGACGCCGCCGCTATTACCGTTTATCGGACTTCTCAGATCATGACCAGTTGATCGCAGTTTAATGGACGAAGATTTTTCCCCATCAGTTGATTTTTTCATAACGTTCTTATGATTTTCCTGATCCTTTTCCGTGCTCGTTCCAAAGGTATCATCGACATCATATGAGCTACGCGGGCTCATACCAGATACATTAGTTAATATACTGCACTTAGAATCATCGCTCGTGTCATTCATGGCGCCACTATTACAGGTTTCCTTTGTAAAAGCTTCGCCTTTGCATCTCTCATGGGATTGAGCACTGTCCGTAGTATTTCTTCGTGCGAGTGGTGACGCAGTAAGCGGAGAATCGCCTTGTGATCTTCTACCAACTAGGGGAGAAAATTTTTCCAAATTGTCACTGGATCGTGAACGTGGCGCAGGTTCCAAAAGCGTTTTCAGCATCGGCGAGTTACAGCTATGCTTTTTCTCTACGTCAGGTGGAATGCTCTTGTGACTCGTCAACGATAGATTAGGACTGCCATCCGTTGGAAAAGTATGAAGAGAACTGTAAATTACAATAAATTACAATAAATAACATTTTACGACAAAATTAGAAAGAGAGGGAAGAATTATATTTTACAAAGAAAAAAAATTATATTTCGAGACTACAAAAACAATATGAAAGAATATTATATTTACCTATCATCGCTCGTAGGCGAGATCAAAGGTGTGGTAGGTGTAGTAGGTCGGAAAAACACATCAAGACCTTCGCCCAAAGCGAGACCATCGATCGGTTGATCCGGTCTTAACATCGGTCTCGTGGGTGCTCGCGTTTTTGTTCTGCGCGGTCTGGACTTGACCAAATGTTGCAATTGCTGACCCACGGTATTAGGCAATTCCGAGACAGAGTCCAACGATTCTGTCAATGAGTGTTCGGTTTCTGAGATAGCTACAGAATAATAATTACATTTTATCATCTGAAATTCATGACATAAACGATCAATACGCACCTTCCGTTTGACTCTTTGGCAATGACGGCAAGAGATCTGGAATATCATCTGCGGACAATCCCTCTACCGAATCTACTACTGATTTGGGTCTCAATTTTCTTCCATGCAGATTTTTACGTTTGTTCGATAGATGTGGCGTTGCCTAAATAGAGAAAGACATCATGTTCTATAAGATATTTATATATTGTACAATTATTCATATTTTACACACACACACACACACACACACACACACACACACACACACACACACACACACACACGCACGCACGCACGCACGCACGCACGCACGCAATTATTTGTTTCTGTATACACGCATATTTCTGTTTATAATACATACCAGATTAAGATAATCCAATTTCTATGTAAGCGTGTAAATAAAAATAATTTGTGTGTTTTCAGGATATGTGTCAAACAAATTTAAGAAATAAATTTTGGAAATATATAATTAAAGAACATTCTTACCATTGGTGATCGATCACTCATGCACTGACCAATAGAATCCGCCAGCGAACATGTTTCTGGCGGGCAATCTTCCTCGGACATGAGGCTGGCTCTGCCAGGAGGTAGAGTCATAGAAATACCGCTGGCACTAGTTACGCCTATCACGCTTCCGCTACTCATCGAACCAGCACTAGGTCGTAAAACATCTGGTGTGCTGCTTCTTGTTCGACTATCACAATCCCCAATCTATAGAAGTATTTATATAGTTATATCATCATAATACCAAAGTATTCAATAAGTATCAATAAAAATCAATATCTTTTTCCCAAAATAATTAATTCCCAAAATAATTAATTAAAAGTATAATATTTACAGAGATTTATGTTCATTTTTCAATTTTAAATTCTGTATATGTATAAACTGAAAGATTTGATAAGAAAATAATTTACAGAAAATATCAATGAAAAACTTAAAATTTAAAAATTTCTCGGGAACTTTTCTTTAAAAGAAAAGAGCAAATATTTTGTGCGGTAAAAAATGTTAATATTAATACAGCAAATTCAAATTAATATATTCACAAAGAACATTCTGACTTATTTATAAGTTATCTTTACTTTTATTTTTACAATTTATCAAGAGATGTAGAAAGAATATAATTTTAGATTTAAAATATTGACAACTCAAGAGCGAGGAAAACAATAATTTTTAAACAATTTTTAGCAATAAACATTAGCAACGTCGAAATTTTTAATTAAATGGAACTGATCTTTTTATCCTAGCTATCTATTTATTTAGCTAGGTATTTCCTTAACATTAATAATATATTTTATTAGCATTAAAGGGTTTATTAGCAGTAAAAGTTTTTAAACTTACAAGAGTTTTATAACTTCTTGATAATGATTCGATTACTTCATCCGTGATTCTATCAGATATATGCGCCGCAACTGCTAAATTTAACTCGCTAAATTAAAAAGAGTTGACAAAAGAAAGGATTAAAATTCTTATGATAACAAAATTATAGTTATAGCACATTGTATATTATGCATCGAGATTATTATCAAATGCTTACTTGACTCTATTAACAATATCTGCGCCAGCTTGTTCGGTAACAGTGGTATGTATGAATTCATTATTGATTTGGTTTTTCTCTTTGCATGTATTACGAAGATCGTCTCGTACCACAATCGGTTCGCTCTCATCGCCCCTGATCACCATTTGTGAAAGTATAGTAGGACATTGCTCATTCGCGCACTTTAACATCGCATCCAAAGAATCCTGCATCGATCATACATTTATTATATTACAATCATATTATTTCTTATATGAAAATAATAGCTATTTTAAATAATTTGTAACTTACATTAACCCTCCGAGGCACAACTGAGGATTTGAAGATCGGAACGATTTTTCGACTTTGAATTATTCAGTAAACGATAAACGGAAAAGATTGCCTTGCTTCTCTAAAAAAAATTTTTAATAATGACTTATCGACCAAGTAATGTATTTTCAATTATGTTTTGTACAGCGACAAATCAAATTCGAGCTTGTTCTTCCAGCGATGTGCCGATGAGTTAGTTTTTGCCAAAGTAAATGAATCATATTTTTTGCTATTTTTAACCTTTATTTTAATATATAATATAACAAAAATTATTTTCATTATAACAGATATAAAAAATTAGAATAGATCAACAGATATTCAAACGCTCTGTAGAGGATATTATATCTAGTTACACGAATGATTGCAATATCTAAACTGTTTTGTAAAAAATTGTTTTTTTTCTGTGGGAAGCGAAAAAATTGACGGAATCGACAGAGATTAGAACTCGAGGTTCTTTGCTTACGATCCGCGACTTTAGTATGATCATAATAATGTATGACTTATATTTTTTTTCTCAAGTACTGATCTTAAACTATTTGAATCTAAAAAAATATTTTATGTACATATAAAAAAAGTTATAAATTTTTTATTGCAGCATTTTATCGATTCCACCTCAAATTCGGATTTGTAAATAAAGTAGAAAACGTTTTGACTCAAACAACTATAATCGTATTCTCAAATGTCGAAAGAGTATAATTTTTTTCAAATTTTTTTAGAGCCCAAAAATCCTTTGAAAAACACAACCGCCTTCAACGATTGTTGTGTCGATTAAGCGGTGAAAAATATGTTGTGCCTCGGAAAGTTAATAAAAAAGCAATCGCGAAAATTCGCTAAATATACGTACCTGTAGATATACTGTAATAACTTTATGGAGTTCATTCGCCATATCGTGTAACTTTAGCTCGATTGGATTATTTTCGTCACGTCTTTGAAGTACCTCGTGTAATCTTGGCAATAGCTATAAAAAATATGACATATTTGCATAATACTTTAATTTCAATTATATCAAAATTGATCCTTGAAATCAGTTATACCTGTTTTGAATTATCTGCATCTTGTATAAGTCCGGTTGCATAATTGATATCATTATTAGCATCACAGCTTTCCGCTGCGAGAGCCTTAATAGTGTCTTGGGTTTGTACGACAAGTCTATCGACCATTTGCTGTGTGGAACTTAATAGAAATCCTTGCTGTAGCCGAAATGCTTGTCCATGACTATACTTACACGGCGTGACGTTTCTCTGCAGTAAATCCTGTATTTTCTTAGCCAGCTGCTCCGTTTTTTCCGTAGAAGTTTTCATACAAGGCTGCAGGTCATAAATCGGAAATGGCATGTGCCGTACACTATAGTTTCTGCAAGAATAAATTCTCTTGTAAATTTATCATATCATTATTATTCTGATCGTACATATATATGTACGCGTACTTTTCTAGCGCGTGAACAATGTCCGCGTAGCCTTGTAACGTGATGTTATTCTTGTCGTATATAATGGTCCGTAAATGATTGTTAATCTGTAATGCTTTTGCCAGTAATCTCCCACCAGGATCACCTATCTGATTACCACTAATGTCCAAAGTATGAAGACATGTGTTGCTACCAAGAGCATTGATCAGATTGTAGAGATCGCCTTTCAATCGAGAATCAGGTAGATGTAACGCTTGAAGAACGCAATCGTCTTCCTGAAGCATCTGCACAAGGGCATCCATTACAACAGCTATGTGTTTGCTTTTCATGCCAATGGTGTTACGTCCCATATATAATTGCTTTATCGATTTGTTTTTGCCTACTGCCGTTATAACTTGTGCTAGATCAACATCCATGTCTATAAATAAAAATATCAATCTGTCTTCTGTGGAACAGATTTTATGCATTTCATATATGGAATAGGGAAACTAACTAAACATTTTTTATGACTTATGTAACTCTATTTTGATCGTGATAAGCAGGATTGGCTAAATTAATATTATTTTTTAAATAAATTAAAGTTGACGATCTATAAAATTAATTTAGCTAGGTTAAAAGTTACATAAAAACTAACTTAGTTAAAGATTTGCGTTAAAATTAAATTAAAAATTAATTTTAAAAAGCATTATTTATATTAAATTGTAATTTTTTTAAATTAAAATATTTTAAATAAAAAAACAATTATAATATCAAATAAATTTAATATTTTATTTAAGTTTCTATGAAATAACAAAGAAATATTGTTTTTTTTTTAATATGAGAATGCGTTTTTTTTACAATTTTTTTCTACATAGATAAATTTTTAACTTATGAAAAAAATTAATAAGTTAAAATTGTTTTAAAAAATTACTTGAAAATTAATTCTAAAATTAATTACTTATAAATTAATTCATTTAAAATTAACCAAGTTAAATTAAAAGTTAATTTCTTAATTTTATTAATTAACTTTTAATTTTTTAACTAGTTTACTACTCAATTCTGTTGATAAGTGACATTGCCTCAATTATACATACTGCTGTCCGATATATCCAATGATGCTATACATCGAACTCCATGAATACATGATTCCAGAACATGCGCGCCCATAGAACCTAAATTATTTCCGCTCATGTCAAGTTCTAGGCCAACTGTACTTTCGTTGCATGCCAATCCAAGTAATAGATGTTTTAATGCTTCTAATGGTAGTTTGCACGAAGATATATTTAAGTACTTCAACGAGAGAGTTGCCGTGAAAAATTGTTTAAAACTCGGAGGTATTTCTTTGGTCTTCTTGCTCGAAAAAGAATTCCGAGCAACGTTTAGATGGACTAGATTAGTTGCACAACCTCGTAATAATGCACCAAACAACTAAATCAAATCATAAAGAACAATATTAATGATCATACCAATCAAATGTCAATTGTACAAGTTACTATTTAGAAAAAGATGGTATAAAATTAATTACTTACACATTCTAAAGTAGTATCTGTACCGCTAAGATCTAAGTGTGTTAAGCTATTAGGTTGCGCCAAAAAATTGCATAAATTCTGTAATCGTTAAATTAATATATGAATTAGGATTTTGTAATTAGTTTTTTTTTTATCAAAATCAATTTGCGATTCAGCCCAAACTCACATTAACATCATCTTTCAAGGTATTCTCCGAGAGATTCAAATATCGCAAGCTAGTCGGCATGCTTCTGTTCAAGCTTAATGCATGCGCTATTTGGCTTACACCTTTCCCAGTTAATCCACAATGAGCCAAATTTAATTTCTGCAAACCTTTAGGCAATTTGCCGATAGGACCACTCAAATGAGCACCACCTTAAAAATATATCATACATTTGGAATAATTTAATATATTAACAAGGATGTAACTTTTTATTTTATTTTAAAGATCAATACTATGTATTTATATATCAACGTGGCGCTTATATAAAATAAATATTTAAACTATTATTTTACTCAAAATAAAAGAAAAGAAGATAAATATTAAGTCTTTCTAAAAAATATAAAACAGTGCATATTTAAAGAGAAGGAGAAAATCGGATATAGAAACATGTCAAATACTAGGAATAATATAACTATTAGGGATAATTAAAGTACATGGTTATTGGCACACCTTGCATTAACTTGGCTATTATCCCACACAAGCTAGAGGCTCCTACAAAAAATATTAAAAAAATCTGTTCAGGACATTTTTGAAATTATGGTTAACAATTGGAAAATGGAGATCGCTTGGGTGCTTGTAGTGCAGATGAAGATGTCAGATACAAAAAAGACATTATATAAATCATAAATTAATATACCTTTATCTTCGATCATATTGTGCGACAGATCTATTGTCTGCAGTATTGTGTTAGCGTTAGAAATCAAAGCTAACGATAGCTTGTGAGCGAAATCCCTTTAAAATTGAATGTTTATACATTATAACTTTATATTTTCTCTATATTAAAATAAAAAGCAACTCGCTTAAGCGATTACCATTTAATTCCAAGATTATCCAAATAAAGCTCTTGAATGGACAATGATCTTCGCATAACATGTAACAATCTCTCTAGGGGCTCATGATTCAGTTTGAGATGGGATGCTCTTAATTTCGTAAACCAAGTATTATATTCTAAGGCCGAAATAATTGGCACCAAGTCTTTCTGATCTAGATGATCAAAATCTCTCAAATTTAACTCTCTGGTGTCATGTGAGAGGTATATTGTGTCAACATCCTGAAATCCATATCTCTCTGAATAAGATTTTCATAACAGATAATTTTGCAGTGTTAACATGAATTTGAATAATGTTGTCAATCTCACCCAGGCCACTTCCTCCCTATATGGTACACCATGCAAGTCACACATGCATGCATACTGAGTAGAAAAACCACCACATGGTCCTGTATGCCTTGTGGCTTCTGTGCTTCTAGCTAACTCACTTCCTCGTATACTTTGCAATCTGCTAGCTGGTATTACCTCTATTTTTCGTATAATATAACTGAAAATAAAATTTCAAAATATGCAATCAGTGAAGTCTCACAGATGAAAGTGCTCTTCAGTTATAAAATAAAACGATACTTTAATGGTACTGTGGGAAAGATATTTCGAATCGCCGTATGTAAGGCCTCTATCATGGCATCTACTTCTGTAGTATCCCCACCAACACTGTTTGTAGTAAAATTGTAAAATCGTTCTCCAACAGTCAAACATAGCTGATTCGCTCTTCTTGATTCTACAGCTGTTATTTCCAGGTAGTGAAAATGGCAGTCAATCTACAAAAGAACAAAATTTAAATGCTATGCAATAATGCAACAAGAATGGAAACATAATTAGATCAAACTTACTCTTGTAGGTACTTTGGCCGATAGAAGAAAGAGGCGACATGGTGAAAATACCTAAGAATAGAACAAGAATCAATTTAGTTTTTGCTTAACACAAAATAAATTATAAAGAATAGAAAAGAAAAAAAAGTAAGCAAAGCAGAGAAAGGATTTACTTACAAGAACGCGATTTTCTTGTTTATCCTGTTTCGTTTCTAATTTCACCACGTTTTTTAACAGTATTTTCACATGCTTGCCAAGTAGTGCTTTCACCGATTCTGCAAGTAATGAATAATTCACACAGCCGTATCTTTACATGAATTAAAAATAACACAAAGCATACAAAGATTCTATTATCTAATTATTCCATTTACTGCAAAAAGGATATAACAATCCTTAGTTAATCGTGAGATTCGTGTAAAAGGCAGCGACGAGATATTCACATCGATGATGGAAGAGATTGTTCGAGAATGCACGAATGACAGCTTGCTCGACTTATGGTGAACGACGTAAACACTTGCGACAAATAAAAGACGAACCGTTTAAATCCTTCGTAAGTTGCGACCGGGTTGACATTTTGCTAGCTGAAGTCTTCCATTGAGATGTTCCATCTAATGTGTCGTCTCTCCTTCTCTTTCTCTCCTCCCTGTCTTTCTCTCTCTTTTTCTCTCCTTTCTCCCGATAATTTTTCTTACTTTTCGTCGATTAAAAGAATATTGTCGGAACAAAGGGCGATGTCACGAGAAGACGAGCAAGCAGTACAACAGCAGCCATGTTAGCACCTGTCCACGATTGGACCTGTCTGCGACGATAACCGATGATCGGTGACGATGACCGCAATTAGGCTCTGAATATCAAGTGAAATACCATTGAGACTGTCGTCAGAGACTCTCTGTCCAGTTACGCTCTCTCGCGACATATTTCATAAAGCGAGCGAAATACTCCATAAGGCCTGTTCTACAATGCGTTGTGTGCGGTGTCGTGGGCCGTAAGAATGGGCCAATCACACTCAAGTATTCTCCCCACATTCGATTATGATTGGTCAATTCTTGTGGCTTGCGACACCGACATACGACGTATTGTAGACAAACCTAAGTAGAAATCGATGTAAAGAACCTCTAGCAGAGATATATTTGAAGTTTAGTGAGAGCGAGACAGAACATTTTAGTGTAGTTCAGTGCAGCAATAAAGAGCAGATCTCTGATTAGGTATTTAGCTCGCGCATGTGCAGTTCAATTTCGACACGCATCACGACTTACATCAAAGGTGCCGACAGCAAGTTGTGCTACTGTATATACTGTGGTGTGTACAAAGATACGAAATTTCATAAATATTCATGTCACGCCACACATGTACATATCGTAATCTTTAAATATTATAAATTACATTTTTAAATATTACAAATTATAATACGCGATCGGATTCAAAAGTTATAGTTTAGTTATACTAAATGTTTCCACTATCATAAAAATATTATGCTTATATGAACGATCAAAGATCAAGGTCTCTAATTTATTTTCAGATTCTGATAGATTTATTCATATTCTTATCTTATAGATTATGTGCGCGTTCTTATCTAAAATCATAACTACTTTTACAGAACAAAATTACATTTGCACATAATTAAATTCATCGATGAATTAAAAAACTCACCTATAATGAATTAATAATTCAATTTCTACACTTTTCATGTATAATTGATATATAAATCTAGTATCTCTTATAAGATTCTTTAACCATTTCATTCTTTACAGATACAATGTCAATTTTATTTTATTTATAGTTTAATCAGCATATCATCTGTATTTAATATTCAGTTATTACGAAAAAGATTAACTTTTCATCAACCAATATGACTATTTTAAAGACTCTTATTGCTGGAGGACAGATATGTTTTAGAAGATCTTATACTACAAGCTTCAAGTTTATTGAAACTACACAAGATGATACAGGTAATAACATCACTCTCCATCAATTTCTAATGTATAGCTGCTTTCCATGAATTTTATTTTGTTCAATGATTGAACAGGTATCAATATTATATCTATGGCTAGAAAGCCTGTCAACAGTTTGAACACAGAACTGTTAAGCGAATTAAAGGCTTCTTTATTGGAAGTTCAAAACAGTCACTGTAAAGGCATCATATTGACGTCATCCTTACCAACCATATTCTCAGCAGGATTAGATATTATAGAAATGTTCATGACTGATAAAAAGAAACTTACTGATTTCTGGCAAACGTTACAAGATACTTGGTTGACTATTTACAGCCTACCTATTCCAATTGCTGCTGCTATCAATGTACAGGATATTCTTTCAATTGTTATACAACCCTTGTAATAATTTTATGCAACATTCCTTTTTATATAGGGTTCTAGTCCTGCTGGAGGTTGCCTATTGGCAATATCTACAGAATACAGAGTTATGACTGAAGGCAAACATACTATAGGATTGAATGAAACACAATTAGGTATCGTTGCTCCAAAATGGTTCAGAGAACCATACATTTCATTGATGGGTTATCGACAAGCTGAGTTAGCTCTTTTGAAGTATGCAAGATATTTAAATATATTTAATCCTCTATAATTTAATTTTTTCATGTTTGAAAAAAATATATGATGTAAAGTGTAAGACGTTGATTTTGGTATATAAATAATTCTTAATTTATAAAGATTTATCTATTTTATTATAAACATTATTGTAACTTTAAAGTCACAGTAAATGACGAAATATGATATTTAAGTATAATATATTTTCGCATAAAACAATAATAAATGAGATAATATTAATTAATAATTAAAAAATGAATAAAACTTTAATATAGATGTATGTGTACATGACTTTTTTAAAATTATATAAAGCCATAGAGGATGAATAAATACATGAGATTTTTATGATATAAATTTTAGAGGATCGCTATTTAAACCTGAGAAAGCATTGCAGCTTGGACTTGTGGATGAGCTTGCTAAAGATAAAACAGATGCGATTGAAAAGTGCAAAAATTATATTTTAGCTTATGACAATATACCAAGTAAGAGTACTTTATTATAATTATAATATTTAATTATAATTATAATTTAATATTATAATTTTGCGTATTATCATATATTATTATAATCATATATTGTTATCCATTAAGGTATGGGAAGGAATGTAACCAAATCAGATTTGCGAAACAATTTGATTCAGTGGTTAAAAGATAATAAAGAAGCTGACATCAACCAGTTTGTCAACTTCACACAATTACCGAAAATACAAGCTGGCCTTAAACTTTATGTTGAACGTTTGAAACAAAAGCAACAATAATCATTTTAGTAAAAAAAATATATATTGTATTGTATGTATTTCATCAAAGTTTTGAAAATTTTTATATAAATATATATATCAGAATATATATTATATATTAATAAGGTGATTCTCAGTATTAAGACAATATGAAAATAAGGCAAATGAGAATATATTAGATATCCGAGAGATATATATCAGAATACACACACACACACACACACACACACACACACACACACACACACACACACACACACACACATTATATATATATATATATTTTTATACTGCTATATAACAAACATGATATACTTTTGTTCTGAATTTTATTTTATACTGGCAGATAAAAATGTAATACATTGATTAATAATTTTTCAATATACCATTATCATTTAAATCGACACCTGCCAAATCTAATTGTTGTAAGCTTAATAAATTAAGCTGTTGTTGTTGAAATTCAAAAAAATGTGATATTTCTAATATGTGTTGACGATTCCTTTTATCTTCATTCCTATTAAAGTTTTTTTTTTTTATATAAAGTATATCAAAATAAATGAGTAAAATTTTGTTACAATAGTAATTACTTACACAATTAATTGATCAACATAATCTTTGAGCCAATTATTAAATCGATTTATCATGCGCTCCTCTCGATCATTTATTACCTGCAGATTATATTAGTCAAATATCATAACTATGTTGATACAAATTGCTATTTTAATAATTTTCTATATTTACTCGTAAATGTATATCGTGCGACGCAGCAAGAGTTATAGTCAAAATATCTTTATTGCCACATAGATCTTTAAGATGAGATGGTATATGTGATTCAGTCTCAAAACCATTTAGATAATATAAAATCAACTCATTTATAATATTATTATATTCAATTTCTGCGTTGCGTAATAGAGAAAAATTTTCTCGTGCAAGTTCTATGAATGTGTTGACCATATCCATCATATTTCTCCTGAAGATCTCATTTATATCCTTTTTTTTTAAAAAAAAAAGACAAATCTAAATTTGATTAATCTTATTCATATCTTATGAATTATTGTCATACGTACGTACATCCATCTGATTATGTAATGTAACTTCTTTATACATTAATTCATTTTGTGCCTTGGACAATAAATCATTGAATTCATTAAATAATTCTCTTGCTTTTGCAACAATGTCCTCAGTCTCTTCCTCTTGTTTTTCCATCAAAGCTTCCATCATATTTTTTATATTTACAAATATCTTGGTCCGTCTTTCAAAAACTTCATCTATAATTCTTATATAATAAAAGAAAAAAGAAATTATATAAATCATATGAATTATATGAATCCAAATAATATAGTCCTTGTATGATAACGTTAATCTGTACGCTTTTTTTTAATTTGGAAATATAGCTAAAGCTATTTCATATTTTTAATGCTAAAGATAAACCTGAATTTTAAATTTATATATATATAGATATAGATTTCAAAAATAATGTTATAAAATTCGTAAAAAAATATATGAACAATATAATTTATGTGTATATATAAAGCATATGATGTATATTCTATTATATATAAAAGAACATATTCAAAGTTAGACATTTTTTTGTGAACTAATATAAAAAAAATGTAAAAAAAGATAAAAATTAAATATCAAGTTTAAGAATACATTCCTATTTCATTTTTTTTTTATTTACCTTTTTGCTTCAATTTGCATATTTTCTTTACCTTCGTTAACAACAACTTTAAATAATCTTATTTCCTCTGTTCTTTTATCATGCTCTTGTAAACCTAGTTCACATAACTCATGACATATTGCAATGAAAGACTTCTTATATTTCTCAAATGCATCCTGTGTATCTTTGTTTATTGTAGATAAAATTTTACCTGCTAATTATATCAGTATGTTTAAATTTTTTTTTTTAATTCTTATTATTTTTGTTGGTTCATGAGATGTTTGAAAGCATCAGTAATATTTTGACTCAATTTAATATAAATTTAATATTCTAGCTTCTTTAATTCTGCATTTCTAAGGTGGAATAATAATCGGCACACAATTAAAAGAAATGGAATATATATAAAAATTCACAAAAATAATTAGATATTATTAAGCGATCATAGTAATCATACTTATTCATATAAAGTTTATATAAAATAATATTTAATATTCACTTATTGACGTTTCAATAAATTACACATAAAGAGCAATAAAAAACAAGGCATAAATTTACCTTTATCAAGGGAAAACATTTGTTGAAAGAGGTAATCTTCATCAAGATATTCCACATAAGCTACAGTTAGTAATGCAATTTTATCTTCAATTTCTCGTTGCAATGCCAATTCTGCTTGCATTTTTGCCTCGTTTTCCTCAAGATTGCTAATTAAACGGCTACAGAAACAAAACGATATAATTATTTAATTGTATTATAAAATATTCATAGAACTTGATTTTATTAAAATAGAATAAAAACAAAAATGCTCTGAAAAATATAGACAGAAAACAAGAGTTCAATGATGAAAAAACTATTAAATTTAATAATGATATTAAGATTAATAATCACTAGTGTTTATCGATGGCACATCGACGCTCGCTTTCAGATATCATTTTATACTGACAATAAATCAATTGAGGCAAAAATGCAAATAAATAATCCAAATATCCGTCCATCTCTGTGCAAGGATTGTCACATGTGTTCAAACTTTTGAGTGATTTGAAATCACGTAGATATACAATCTGCAGCAATTTTATAAATAATGAAAGGTAATATCATTATTTTTAATACTACCTCAAGATGTGATACATCATCATTTTACTAACTTAGACTTAAGACACAATTTTAAATATAAAATCAAGTTAATAAATATTGTACAAATGTGCAGAAGACATGAGATGCTTAATCATACATACATGCTTCCAGTCATTGATCTTATTTTTACCAATGTTTAAAATGATCAATTTCTTCAAATCGCTTATCCCCTGTACATCCGAGATCTCGTTACTGTACAGAAGCAGAATTTCTAATTGATGCAGATTTTTCAAATTTTCCATAACACTAATGTGATTAAATGAAAGATCCAGTTCCTTCAAATGACAAAGTTCATCTAAATTCTCTATTCTCTCGATAACGTTATGAGATAGCGACAATTTGACTAAATTTGTCAACAACCAGAGATGATCAATGTTTAAAATCTCTGTAAATTAACATATGTAGAAAAACATTAGAATATTTAAATCAGTTTAATTACATATTAATATGTGGCATTCAATACATTAAAAACCATCAATTTTGAATAAACTCTTGTAATTATCAAAAAAATTTTGAATGTTCAAAGAGATAATTGAAAAGTATCAATATTATCAATTTATATCAATAAATTTGAATGTTTATATAAAATATCTGAATGCATTAAATTCATGATTTTTTATCATACAAATGCTTTATAAATAAATACTTATGAAGGTTCATATATATTATTGCAAAATAACATTTCTTTTTCGCAGTAATCATTTTTATAGATAATTAAACGTGAAAAATAATTAAAACTAAATATGTTAAATAATTAAAATTAAAAATGTTATCCAATTATGTGCAAAAAATGTATGTACACATACATATATGCTTAAGGAATTTTAGAACAATAATAAATTATAAAATAAATATTATATATTTATGAGATAATCGTTTTAATTTTAATTATATATGTATATACATATATAGTTTTCTGATCTGTATCAGTTCTACTATGATTATTAAAAAAATAATAGTACATATGTAGTCATAATGGACGATTATTTACTCAAGAATTCAATACGAATTTCTTCTAATTTATCCAACTCGATTCCGTCCTGAAGAAATAATCTGCCTCCTTCTTTCTTTGGTCCCTGATTGATTGCTAAAGAAATGAGTAAACTTTGCGTTATCACACGGGGTTCCGTGGCTTCGAGCAGCACGTCAAAAATATCCATTTTATGCATCCCCTTCACATTTCTGTTTCAAATCCAACAAATGGCAACAAATCTCACAATTAGATACTAAATCTTAAAATTTCGCTGCCACATGAATCTACATTTTCTTTTTTCCTCTTTATAACACTTTGTTCACAGTCCACATAAACGTACGACTGTTTATGTAAAATTGGTTTGCGTTGCCCGCGCAACCCCCGTTGGGGGAATATCTTTTTCGCGCATGCTTAGAGCCGTGGCACATAAAAATGCATGGAGAACCAGTCTGAAAAACAGTAGATATGTATCTTCTATCCTTACTTTACTTTTCAAAAGTATATGATAAAGGATATAAGGATATAAGATATTGCTCTCTCGCTTTAGCAACTCAGAACAGAATTTTAGTCAGAAGGCATATCTAGTACTAGTAAGATTTATGGATTAACCGGAGTTTGTGAGATCGATCCCATGTCTTAACTAGAAAACTGCTACTATGAGATTATGGGTGCGATCCACTTGCTGCTACAAATCCTTCGAAACATTGGATTAACCAATCAGAACAAAAATATTATGAATTGACCAATCAAAAATTGCTTTGAAGCATTTGTAGCACCAAGTGGATCGCACTCTATAGAGTTATGGCTATTGTAGACTAGGCTTTAGAGACCATTGAAAGATTCAGTGTCTATACTGTATATATAGTATTATAGCTATAGTGAAATCGGCTTTCAAATTTCGTTTCGTAGTTGTCAATTAATAGTTGTAATTGTGAAGTGTTATCTTGTTCGAATTTAAACAGTTTTAATTTTGAGTATATTGCGAAAGAGAAAAAAAATTTTCTAAAGTTGCTATGGATAAAAGAAAATTGATTTTAAGAAACAGTTTACATAAAAATTTACAACCGATTAATCAGTCATCGGAAAGAGATATTTTCAGTGATGAACAAACAAGTTCTCATACATCCTCTATCGACACTATGATACAAGAAGAGAAGAATAATTCATCTCACCTCAAGAGAAATTTATCAGATATTAAATTGTCAACATTAAAATCTTTAGATAATCATTCAAGAGAAAGTGATTTATATATTAAAAGTAAAAAACGAAGTTTTTGTGAAACTGAAACTGATATATCAGAAAAAGATAATTTTGCTCTTGTTCATAAAACATTGAAAAATAAGACATTGGTATCGAAATCACTTAATAGCCAAGTATTAGTAGATACATCATTTATAGAAAATCAGCAAAAAAATATTCAACATTTGTCAAGAAATAATGTATCAGTGACAAATAAGTTCTCAAATGTTACTAATCTATCTGTAGAAAAATCAGTTGTACAGAATTATGAAATTGCAAGTCCTAATTCATCAGACGCTTCAGATGATGATCTTAACTATTCATGTAATGAAGTTATAAAAAAGAAACAAAACGAAAATGTAATTAATAAAAAAGCCAAACATGTCCACAATATTGATAACAATCTGAGTTCTCCTAGAGCAATATCTCTGTCTCATGAGTCATCTATGAAAACAATTGCTAAACCTTATATTTCTCAGAGAAAGCAACAAGATAAAAAATGTCAATCCTTTATAGAATCAGAAAAATATAACATTAATGATAAAAGATTAGAAAAACATAGAAACAAATTTAAGAATCATAGATCCTCCGAAGAGCAAAATTGTCATATATCTGTTTTTTCTGATTTTTTACAGAAATGTGGTATTATATTGTCGACTGATGGCATATATGTGCTTAGTAAGTTTTATATTACATATATTTCTTTTTCTCTCCTATTTTTTTAAAAAATAATAAAATTTTATTTATATATATATATAAATTATATATATAATTTATATATATATATATATTATACATATATATAAATATTATATATAAAAATTTAGATGTCTCTCCTTCTATTGCTAAGTGGACAATGAAAAAAATGTTAGATTCAAGACAATATCAGAAGAAAGATATCATTGATTCAATAGAAGAATATATTAAAAGTGAAGAGCATTTTGAAAAAATGTTAAATGATATGGAATTATCTAATGATGATAGTGGTGTTCTGAACAAAATAACTCTTGCAAGAATTCTATTAGAAGTTACAGAAATTCAAGATGATATATATAATATTTTGATATCTAAACTTAATGAATCTATCCTTTTAGCGTAAGTATTGATAAGATTGAAATATAAGATTCTGCTTTGTACAAATATAGAATTAGAATTAGAATTTATATATATATATTTATATAAAATCACAGATCAGAGATAAAAAAATGTATAAATATATATTGAAGTACACAGGATTCACTTTAATCCATTCAGCCAAATATCTTGAAGACTGAGACCAACAAACAAAAATATTTCAAACAAAAGTTGTATTATTTGAAAGGGAAATATAATATATCATCAGTTTAATCTTGGGTAGTGTAGTCAAAGTCATATAGATCAATTTTGTTTTTTTAAATAAAAATCTCAATTTTTGATTGTAGCTGATATTGTATCTTGTAGCTAATTGAATTTTACTTTATTACAATTATAATTATACTTAATTATACTTTAACAACATGAGCATTTTGTCTTAATTTTTAAAATATTTGGCTGGATGGATTAAAATGAATAACCCTGTATATGAATCTATCAATTTTTTTCAGTCTCTATCAGTTTTTTATTGCTTATTGTATATTCTATAGTTTAGTAATGCAAAAGTAATAAAAAAGCTGTTATATTTAGTTATTTTTACTAATAAAAATATTTTATTGTATTGACAATATTAATATTTATTCAATAATGAATAAAAAATGTATTAAATAAAGACAATATTTTCAAAAAAGTCAATATATTTATAGGTATTATCCATGCTATTATACATTGTTGAATGCCAATGTTTTGTAAACATTGCAGTTCACTTCATCAGAGCGAGGAACAGCCTGATACTGTGAAAGACAATATTTATTTATATATAATTAATAATCGTAATAATACTTTTATAAAAATAATGTTGCAATATAAAATTTAATATAGTTTCCTTCAGATTTAAAATTAGAAAAAGTATCAAAATATATATACAAATCTATATTATAAATCAAATAAATTCATAGAATAATAAGTATCATTAAGAGAAATAAACATTTAAGGAACTAAAATCATAGAATCTTTTTAGAAATCTT
Organism: Pogonomyrmex barbatus; assembly: GCF_055798465.1. Lineage (NCBI taxonomy): Eukaryota > Metazoa > Arthropoda > Insecta > Hymenoptera > Formicidae > Pogonomyrmex > Pogonomyrmex barbatus. The sequence goes on along the minus strand of NW_028297107.1, from coordinate 347,222 downwards.
TTATGCAAATTAATAAATATACATAATGAAAGAAATTAATAAATTAAAATTAATAGAATCAGAAAATAGATAATAGAATATTTTATTAAATAATCATTGATTTTAATTAAACCATTGATAATTTCATTAAATCCTGATATTTTATGATTTATTTGTTTGTTCTATTAAGCTATTTAATTAATTTTAATTTATCTGTTTCCCTCTTTCCTTTCTCTCTTGTTTCTTCATTCACTCATTTGCTTATTCACTTACTAAGCATAAAATTTTCATGGTTTGAAATCCCTTTAAGTTTTTTTTAAATATTAATTTTAATTATGTTTATTATCTTCCTTTTTATTCAACTTACTATATCTTTTTTTCATATTTCTCACACTTTTTAGTTTCATTAAAAATGACTAAAAAAACAATGCTGAAAAATTTTAAGGAAAGTTGAAAGTTGTACCGCAATGTTATTTGTTCATTAATTATATGAATAAACATTTCTATATTTTTATGTGATTAATACTTTGGCACATTTTTAATCATTTAAATATACATTTTTTAATAATACATATATTTTATTTTTATATAGAGATACTCTAGACGATGTACCCTGGGCTGTATTGCTATTACATCAATTTCGCTTTTTGGATACTATAGTTAATATTGATATTTTGACTACAAATGTACAACAGCTATTAGAAACATGTCCATTATGGTTTCAATATGAACTCATTTTATTCCTACCTGATATTTTATCGGATGTTCAACACCAAACAATCACTGAAGTTCTAACAAAAATATTAGAGGAAAATTGTGAACTAACAAATGTAATTTTGAATTGTATTGCCAGTTTTAATCTTGGCAAAGAATATTTGAAAGAATATAAAATTAAAGTTTTACATTTGTTAAAAACAAATGTGAAAATAGAACTGATACCAATTGTCATTAGGTACATTTATATTTTATTTTAAATTTATATTTGTTAATATTTAATTATAATTTTTTTTATCATAGATCTTTTACTGCAGATTTCTTCTGAATGATTGTGTGTGTTCTGATCTTGTCAAACAAATGTTACTTATATTACGCAATATAGAAATGCAACCTCTTGCTGGAGATAAAACTAAAGACTGTTATAAAACTCAAGTAGAAATAATTAAAACGTTAAAAATGTATATGTTACTGTCTAAAGACGTGACAGATGCCGCAATAACAGTAATAAAAAATATTAATAAAAATCCAAAACCATTGGATTTAATCATTTTATTTCTAATATTTTCTGGAACAATAAAACAAAAAAGTGCAGAAATTCTATTGAAACAAAATATACAATGTGGTTTTTACAGGATAAGTTTGCTTCATATGCTTTATAGTGATTACAAAGAGGTTTGTATGCGTTTTGCAAATCAAAAAATTTCTATTAATCTTTTTTTTTTATATACGCGCGCGCATATCTACACATGCATACATGTACATTATACACATTTGTTTATATTTTTAGGTTGTTCGAGAATTACAATCGCCAATCTTACATTTAGCTAGTAAACTGTTAAAACTCGAAGAATGTGTATTTATTAATTTTGCGACAGAATGGTTCCGATTACAGTTTCTCAGTCAAAAAGAAGTGCCATTTAAGCAGCGTGAAATTATAAAAAATGCTATTCTTATCATGGGTAATAATGATCAAACTGTAAAACATGCATTGACTGTACTTTGCAAAATGACAGAAAATACAACAGAAAGAGATTGTTTAGTGTTACACTGTAATCACTTGAGAATTTTATTAGAAAAAATAGATTGCTTTGGACTGGAAGAAGTTGGTACTTTAAGTAATTTGCTGCACAAATTATGTCTAGCTAATGATTCCACTTCAGAATCTTTACGAGATGATTTATTTATATTGTTACAAAAACAGTTATCTACTGCTAAACCAATGTAAGATAGGCATAAAATTAATATGTATATTTATCTTTCTTATGAAACATAACAAATTATATATTTCAGTACAAAATGTAAAGGTGTCATGGGAGCAGTAATGGCAATAAAACATTTAGCAGGAAAAGCTGAAACTTGTGACGAAGCTCTGAAATTATTCAGTATGTCTATTTTGCATGATATACAATTTTTAAAAGCATTTAGCCCTAATATTAATCATATAACAAATTTTTTAAGCGGCTTGATTGATTGCAGAGTAGAAAGTTTCTAAAGACTGGAGAATTAAAAAATTTGTTGTACAACAAATATAATAGTATTCGAAGTGGTAAAATGATTTGTACCAAAAGTATAAGTTGTATATATATATATATATATATGTATGTATGTAATTTTACATTTTTGGATTGCCGAATACAATGGTAACATTTTTATCCATCTAAAGAGAAAATGATCAAAATTTACCTTGAAGGAGTCAAAATAAGTCACTTTTCATAGTAATTTAGATAGCGACAACTTTGTTTAATTATTTAATTATTTGTAATATAGTACAATTTTATAACTTCTTTTTATTAAAGACCAAAGAAATAGGAATTTAGGTGATTAAAAATTACTATATCAGCAATTCAAAAAACGTAAGATTGCATATATAACTTACATAATACTTTTTAAACAGAAATCAACCCATTTTATGCATCATCCTTTATAATAACATTTTTTATGTTACGTTTACTTTATGAATTAATATAATAATATAATGAAATTTTATAAATTTTTAATATAAAAATTTTTCACAGATAAAGTAATGAAGAGTGTGAAGAGTTGTTCTAAATCACAACCACTATTTTATGACCAACTAACACAAATAATTACACAAACTGAACATATTAATATTAATTTTGTCCAAAAAATTAGCAATTGCATTGAAGATGAGTTTGTTAATACATATATGATAGATAAATTACAATCTAGGTAAATGCTTTCAATTTTTATATGATATGATAATATGATACTTTACGATATTTATACAGACATTGTGGAATCAAATTTGATATATATAATGAATTTTTGAGATATATTAAAAAGATATTTTTTTCTTGAAGTAAGATATCTCAATAAAATCTTCGAAGTCATTGCAAATATAATACAGAAAAAATAAATACTAAAGGACTAAATTGTACATAATATATAAAAAGTATCGGGACGACAAAATATTTTGAAAATAAGCATTTCAGGAAAAAGTGTTTGAGATAAAAGGATGGCGTTGTCGAGATCAATTTTGTTTTTGTAAATGGAAATCCCCATTTTTTATTACATATTCTTTTAGCTGAGACCTCGAGACCTCTGCAAAACACTATAATAAAGTATTTAATATAATTTTTAATATTAAATATTAATATAATATTTAATATGATAAAGTAATAATTCCTTTTTGTCAAAGGAAAAATTGTTTCAGAATATAATTAGGAATATGTTCCTTGAGGGACGTATGAATTATTTTGTCACTTATCTGTAAATTATTGCTTGAATTATTTTTTTAATGCAATTTATAGTTGATGTATATATTTTCGTTTTAGATTTATTATTTTATGATAAATCTCTCTAAATGTTATAAACAAATTTTCATTAAAAATAATTTTCTTACTTTATATATATATATATATATATATATATATATGTATATAATAAATTTTCTTATAGATATAATATTAAAATATTTGTGTATTTATATGTATATATATATATATATATATATATATATATATATGATTAATTTATATATTTATATATATTTATATATGTCATTAATTTATTTTATTAAAATTCTGAAGACATTTTGTATATATTTAAAAATATCTTTAATTGAATTTGATTTATCATATAATATTTGTATAAATTTGTAAATGAATATGTATATATCTATATATATATATATATATATATATATATATATATATATATATATATATATATATTATCTTTTGCCAGTGAGGATTTAGTACCTAAATTTGGACTAAATAATACAGAAGATGAACCACAAAACTGCGTGTTAAATTTTGGAAATAAAAAAACAGGTCCAATCGCACCAATACTATTTCGACTTCTCAAAACATGTTGCATGAGACTTAGTGAATGCGAAGGATTGGAGGCTATTGATGCTCTTTTAGGATGTGGAATACTAATGCCACAAAATTTTAATATACCAGAACCTTTAACATTAGACTTTATTATATGTGGTATTAATTGGTAAGTATTAAGCCTTCTTGCAACAATGTATTTTCTTGTACAGTGATAATGCAGTGCTCATGATTTCTATATTATTTCCTATATTATTTTGTGAGATCTGGCGAAAATTGTAAATAACTGTAAAAAAATATTACAGGTTTAGAGAAATTATTACAGGTTTTGTAACACAAACGGATCCTTTATTACGAAAACAAGTATTGAAACGTTTAGACACTTTGATATATTTGCAAAGTGAATTGAATGTATTACTAACATTATGTGACACTAAATATCAACCACCACCGTGTTATTTTCATTATTTTCCATTGCCACCATTTGTAAAAATTGAACGGAAGATTAATAGAAAAGGAAAAAAATGTATAAACAAAGAAAATAAATTGGATAGTTTTGTGACTGTAGAAAATGAATCCTGGGAGACAGGTTCTATGTTGTGTTCTAAAAATCCAGCATACTTCAGAAAATTTGACGCAAAGGTAAGATTTTTAATATGTAGAATGCACGAACATTAACATGGAGAATTTCTCTTTTTTGTTTTGTTCTTTTTCTCTCAAATATTGCGAATATAAAATAAAACGTTCCAATTAATTTTGAACGATATAAGGTTCCCCTATTAAAATATTATTATTGCGACACAAAAAATCTTTTAAATGTTATTTAAAAGTTAAAAGTTATTATAACTTAATTATTTTATTTTCAAGGAAATTGTTCAAAGAATGTGTAATTAAAAAATATCTATATTTAAAAATAGCTCCTGAAAGTTATTTCAAATATTAATTATATTTTTTATATTATGTCATTATGTCTAGATAACCCATCTTTTGGATATTAAAATAAATACGCACTCATCACAATCTGAAATACAAGGCATATCAATAAAACAAGTATGTTTTATTGTAAGAGAACTTTTGATAATATTCGAAAATGAATCTTCTGAATTGTTTGTGAAAGATTTAATACATACGTTACCAAAAATCTGCTCAAAATTAGATGATGTTGTTAGCATATTAAGACAAGATGACAATTACGATTTTCGAAAAAGTGCAAAATTATTATTACAACTTCTTACTAATATTTTTAATTGGAAAGGATTTTCTAGTATAACTTATAATACATTGCTACGTGGTACAGTATTTTTGTTAACCAATTATGAGAATTATTTATTAAGGCTCGGCTCTCTCGCTGCAGCCATATCGAATTATGATGTCAGAGACGAGAAATAACATGTAAAAAGTTTCTTACGTCTTACAGCTTTATTTTGTACTTTTATTTTGTACCTTAAAAACATGATATTTTCATATTCTTAAAACTTGTAAAAAATATCAGAAAGTAAGATATCTGTCTAATAAATCACGTAAAGGTGTAAAATAATTCTTGAAGTAATGGTACACTGCTTAGCTAAGAAGCTCAGAAATCACCAGATCATCAGCTCTATTTGTTTCTGAACAATGATCATTTCAAGAATTATTTTACACTTTTACGTGATTTATTAGACAGATATCTTACTTTCTGGTATTTTGTACAAGTTTCAAGAATATGAAAATATCATGTTTTTAAGGGAAAAGCACAAAATGAAGTTATATAATGTAAGAAACTTTTTACATGTCATTTCTTGCCTCTGATGTCACACAATCCATTTTGCGCCATGAGAGAACCGAGCTTTAATTTTACACATTTGTTCATATTTTTTTATTTATGTAACTTTAGAGGGATTACGTACTTTGGCTAGACAAGTCAATGAAAAAAATGTTTCACTACGGTCTTGTAAGGAGTTAGTTGCAGAATCATACAAATATTTTGAATCTCTGTCGGATATTGCTACTGAAATAACATTAGCCACTGCTCTTGTCAACATGTGTCAGTCATTAATGAAACATTCAGAAACTTATATACAAGAATATAAAGATAAACATGGTGAGTAATATAATTTTTACTGAAGAATTATAAACTTCTTTTATAAATTATTAGATTTTATAAATTATATTTTTCTGATTTCAGCAAAATTATCATATGGATTTCTTTGTTTGAGTTGGCCTCAAGATAAACGTATCGATTCTCAATACAAATTATCTGTTATTCAGTTATTGAATAATTGGATAGACAATGAACCATCGCCGTTAAAAACAGTGACATCAGTTCTGGAATGGTTACCAAATGAAGTCTGCAATTTTGAGACTATTCAAAGTTCTCTAACAAGAATGCCTTCTGTGAAAAAAGATATTTTTTATTTATTATATAATAAGTTATTTGATGGTTTAATTAAAGGTATCACTGTATCATTGCCAATGGTTAACTCGTAAGTATAACTACTTTTTTTCTCATAAAGAGACATTAATTTTATTGACATTAATTTTATTGATTTTAATTAAAAACAATGGCGATTTTGATAATATAATTTTAATACAATCAGAATAATATGTAATTGAGGATTTGTACAAATACAGATTCTTTTTGAAATGAGAGAGGAAGAGAGAGGAGAGGGGAGAGAAAGAGAGAGAGAGAATGTTTATTTTTAAAATATTTTTCAGAGATCCAAAAAGAATAAAAATATGGCAGAATGTTTTTTCAAATGTTCAAAAACTTGTGCAAATTTGTAAAACTCTGAAAACAAAGACTATTATACGATTATTTCTGCGATACATGCCATTATTAATAAAACAGTTTTTAAATACTGGTATGCCAATACTTGAACATAATCTGAAATATCAAACGGATGATGTAACTAATATCCTGAAAATGATGCAGTGTAAGATATAATATTTTATTTATACGGAATGTTTTGTATAAATCCTAATTTTAATTTTAACAATGGTCTGATAAACTTAAAATCAACTTTGTTTTTTTAGTAGGAACATCAAAGATCATTATTATAAATTTATTTATAACTAAGTTGTATTTTTATTTTATTGAAATGATAATTGTCTAAAGTAGCTGATAAATTTTAAATTGAGTTGATTTATTTACTTGATAAAAATTCCTTCTTTTTTTTTTAGTGGTTTTATAGTTAATAAAATTATTGATTATTTGGATTTTCTTACTAAAAATTCTGAATTTGTCTGTTAGCTAATGTAAAATCTTGAGTTCATGCATTCTGTATATGTCTAACAATAAAAAGCATTTAATTTTTTTTAATTTATTCATTACATTTAAATATTTAGGTGGTACACGATACTTACATGCTGTATGTTGCGATTGCACAGAGAAAAAAAATTTACTATTGATTAAATATGTACCTGCAGCAAAATCTGTATTAGAGAAATTAATTTATAGCGTCAAAGGAATGTTGGTTCTTAATGATAGTGCAGCAGCGTTTTGGATGGGAAATCTTGTCAATAAAAACTTAGATGGACAAGAAATTTTTTCACAGGTTCGTATTCATATTTGAGATTTTAATTTTATTTTACATAAAACAGAGAGAGAGGGGGGGAGGGGAGAGAAGGAGGAGGAACAGAGGGGGAGAAAGAAAGAGAAAATAAAATTTGATTTATTATTTGTAGACATCATCAGAAGAAACTGAAATTTTACCAGATATTAATACAATTTCGGAAGGATTAACATCATCTGAAATTTTAGATTCTGATTTAGACGAAAATTCAATAGAAGAAACAGAAAATGAAGAAGATGATGAATTGTAATCATATAATAGATAAATCAAAACAACAATATTTTATAATTATAAAAATCATATAAAAATACCAGAGTTGGATAAATATTAATTCTATTTTTTAACTAACTTTAAGTTAATGGCCTATGAAATCTTAATTATATTAAAAGTTGCATGAAAAAAATTAACTTACAAGAAAATGATAAAAATGAGAAGTTTAGTACTTTTGAATAGTTTTGAATTAAAAAAAATTTCTACGAGTATCTTGGAATGTTCTTATTAACTAAGTAAAATAGTAAAATAGATGTATAATTCTGTGTTTGTAATAAAAGATTAATACAGTTATTCAAAAGTGACGAATTTATAAGTTTTTTATGCATGTCCCTAATATCTTATTATAAGTGTAATAGTAAAAAACAGGAATCAGGAACAGTAAAATGCAAGAAGAGCCGTACACTCATACTGTCTAGTCAATAAGAATACTTTAACCTACTTGTAGACATTTATATACAGTGATGGTCAAGAGAAAGTTTAAAGTTGATACCTAATATGTATGTATGAATGTATATATGTATATGTGTATATATATATATATAATATATATGGTGTGTGTGTGTGTGTGTGTGTGTGTGTGTGTGTGTGTGTGTGTGTGTGTGTGTGTGTGTGTATTATATATATATATATTTTTTTTTTATCTTTCTACGTATATATGTTTTGTTCCTTCTAATTGTTCATTTCATTTATGTTCACTTCTAATTTTAATTACATAGATGAATGAAAATAATAGAAGAAATTGATGTTAGACAGTTATGGATAGGAAAAAAATAACCTAGGATTCAAAGAAATTTCAAAAAAATACGAAATTTTCACGATGGAAGCGAAGAAACTTTGTGACAAATACGACAAATACAGTACTGTAAAATGTAGCAGACTAAGAAAAACATTGATGAGAAATGACAGGATGATAATTCGAGAAGTAAAAAAATTCCGTTATATCGGCTCGACCATCAAAGAAAATTTAAATTTTGTTCACGTACATGAAAGAACGGTGAGAAGGAGATTAAATGAAAATAGATTAAAAAATTACATGGCAAGAAAGAAACCTTTTAAACCTAAAAATCAAAAAAAACGTCTACTGTTTGCTAAACAACACATTACTAAGTCCTTATTATTTTAATACAATTATATGGTCTGACGAATCTAAATTTGAGTTGATGAATAAAAAGAAAAGGAAAAGGATATAGGTATAAGTCATCAGATCACTTAAAAAAGCAAAATGTTTAATCAACTATTAAGCATAGTGGCGGTTCGATTATAATTTGGGGCTGTTTCTTTAAAAACGATATTGGAAAATTAGTTAAAATCGATGGAAGAATGACTAGTATTGACTATTTTTTTATATAACATTTTAAATAACAATTTACTACAATCAGCAGAAAAAATGTGCTTAGGACATTTCAGTCATACTACCTCTCTAAGCAATAGCATTGGAAGTGAGAAGTGAAAATCTATGACATATTGTCATAAATGCTATTGGAACTCTTCGAAATGCCAAGTGACCGAATAAAACAACGTTTCAAATCCGAAGCATTTGTAGCGCTGAGTGGACCACACTCTATAACTTTGATTTATGTTGACCTATGTTGATCTACAACTTGTCTGTCTGTTACATTTTGTTTTATTTATCTCATTTTAATCTTTGATCTTTTCTTGCTTATGTTAAACATTCTCGATAGAGATCTTGCGGATGGATTTGGAGAGCATCAATAGATAGGAATCTTACGTACAAAGATGAGAAAGCTCAGATTTTTTTTTTAAATATTTATTGATCGTCCTTATAACATATGTCGATAATGCTTCGATGGCTACAGATGGTACGCTAATAATGAAATTTTTTTAATAATAAAATTTTTTTTTCTCGGCGATAACCAAACGAAAATTATATTTCGCGATAACACAATAGAGTGTACTTTCTTTAAGGCCTTCTCCTTTATCACATTAATTAAATATTATAACATGTTATCCTCTTTTATCAAATTGTTTTCCTTTCTGACTTCTTTTCGTTCCGCTATTATTAAATTCGTCTTCTTCAGTGAGATTTTCATTTTCATTTTCTTTAGCACGTATCCGACAGCATTGCAACTTTGTGCACTGTTTCGTTCTTTTTCTTTTTTAATCTTAATTTTTTTTAATTTTTTTCATTAATTTACTAAAATAGTATTTGAATCCGTTAAGAGATTAAATAATTTTGTTAGTTAAATTACTTATCAATGCATGTTGTCGCATAGTATTTCATCTTGAAATTGTTGTCGTTTCCATGTAAAGTCAGGCATGAGAGTTTCTTCAACAAATGTTATGTGGTTTGAACCATCAATTAATAATAAAGAATGTGTCCTTGTCCCATATTCCTTTCCAGACACAAAAATTGAACTAAGCTCTTTATATATTGCAGGATGTCTTTTTTGTAATTCAACATCTGGTAAATATCTGTAATGAGATTTAATTTATCTTATATATGCACATATATACATAAATTTATACAACTTTATACAATTTGAATTCGAATATGTAAAAATTGGCGTCTGAAAAGGTTTACTTGTTAGCGCAAGATAATGATTGAGCTTTTGCAACAAAAAATTAATGAATATAGTATTTAGAAAACAATCGTTGATACATATAGAAACCAAATGTCATTTTTTCATATTTAAAAAATTTTTATAAATTATTTATGCTATAAAGAATATTTTAATTTTTCTTCGTTAAAAAAACAAAAGTTATTCTCTTAAAACAGAGATAAAAAAAACCATAAAGGCGTTTTCCAAATTTTTTAGTATCAATAATGTTACAATTTAAATGATTACGAAATAGCACATGTTGCTCTATTTCTGCTGTCAATCTGTTCTCATGTTTTACAAATTTTGCCAGCAAAATATAAGCCAAATACGAATAAAGTTGAGGTAAATCTGACAAATTCTGATCGAATTTGCTAATAGTCTGTTGACGTATATGTTTTTTAGAATAAAGAAATTGAGTAATATATATCATTGTGTTTCCTTCAATCAATTAATGTATCAATTAATACACATAATGCAGACACATACATTTGCTTTAATTAATTACAAAGACAAGTTATTTATAGATGCATTTGTTACAGAATGAATGTTTGGGATGAGAGAAAGACAGAACCTATCCTACTGAAGCATTTATTAAACACATTAATATGCAAATAATGTGCATATAATATGCACATTAATGTACAAATAATGCAAAATTTATATTTGGATGCAAAATTGAGACTCTAATTGTGGTATTTACCATATGAATATTGCTTTATTAATAAATTTTTAACGTGTGACGATTGAAACATTTTAAGCATTATTTTAGAATCTAAACTTAACTTGGAATCATGATCTTGACACTGTATATCAAGATCAATGATTTTAGAATTTTTTTTCTAGAGTTTTTAGAATCTACTAAAAATGTATTTTTAAGACTATTTTCAAGATTGCAACCAAATTATGAACGATCGCTATATTTCATTAATGTATTCAGGAGATAAAAATACATGGGAATATTCCACTCTTTCAAGTGGAAACAAGAGAAGTAAAGCAGAATGGGCAGTTCTGAAGATTTGTCTTAAAATATAATGTAAATTTGACATACTTTTTTTTTGACTTCAGAAAACAAATAAGTTTTTCAATGAGATCATCTTGTTTTGATATATCTATATCCTGTATAATATTTTTGAATTCTTCCTTTCCTATTTCAACTTTTTTATAAGGATGATTTAAGCCACTATTTCCAATACCTATAATATCATTATTACATATTATAGGTCCAGTGGATTTGGTACAATTACTTAAATAATGCACATTTGCATTACTGAAAAAGATGCACAGTAATTAATTTTAAAAAATTACAATTCAATAAAACTTTCTATGTGGTTAGAATGACTAATTTTGTAGACTGACTAATTTTATTTACTTTAATTATTATACTATTATCTACTTACATTAAATTTAATAAAACCAAACAATAAGGATTATATGATTGTCCATTGATATTTTCTTCATGTAATTTATTCAAATATGAGTCTATAGAATCATTGGAAGTAATAAAATTAGTTATTAAAAAACCACGACCCTTTTTTGGTGAATCTGTTGCATCTTCATTAATTAAATTTAATATAATGCCAGCCTTTCCTTTTATTGATATACCTAACCAAGTTCCACCTTCCTTACCAGGTTCCATATCAATACCTGACAGACATGATACTGATTTTTAGCGTTCCATTAGAATTAGTTTTAACATACAGATATTATGTATATTTTAATTTTATTTTTAAAATATGAAAAATTCAACGTTTTTTATATTAAATTATATTATAATTTAAATTGCATAAAATCTATAAAGATGATCATTTTTTTGTTTCAGATAATTTATTGCTATCTTTATCATACCTCCCAAACATTCAGGATATTTGTCCCAGTAATGAGCTGATGATGCAGGACGTTTGTATGTTTCATCTCGATTTGATGCAATTATCAATCGATAAGATCTAACATCAGCATCTGGATTACGATAAATAAATAAGATGCACATAGTTGACTACAGAATATTATTCTTTTTCTTTTAATTCATAAGTTTTCGTTTCGAGTTTTGGCACAATATCACATCTTATTATTAAAGAGCTTCAAAGAAGAACTCCTTATATTCGATGGATTTTTTATTTCGTTCTATCGCACTGATAACTTATCAGATATCTTGTGTATAAATTAAGATAATGTTATATTGCACAACTTGACAGTGTACACTTACTTATTATGTATTGTTAATGTCTATTTATAATCAATACAAATGCTATAGTAAATAATCATACGTTAATATACATATATATAAGCATTTCTTTTAATGACTTTATTAAAGAATATTTAGTTAAGATTTTATATATTAATAATTTTAGTATATTACAATCAATTAAAAGAGAATGTCGTCTTGTAAGACTGTATTAGAAGCAATAATAATAAGCCAATAATAATGGCAAACATGTAATTCTCCTTTTTTCCACTTTTCCTTTCATATTTTAATAAAGATATACTCAATGGATATCTTTTCAAAATAAAGATTTGAATGTACAGAAATAAAGATTAAAAAAAAAGACCATCTCTGAGAAAGTAGTAGGTATTAAAATTGATTTTTTTTTTTAAGTTCTCTCTAGGAGAGTGGCAGGTATATCCCTGACTACGTGTCTTCAACCTCTAATGAATTATGTAACATAGATCCTCTATCTCCCCTTCTTCTTGCTTTTTTCCTTTTTTCCTTGCTCCCTTTATAAATTTGTCTCTATTCTTCCAGTTTAACTTTCTCTTTATCCTTAAAAATTTGTATTGACGCAACACAAAAATTTGTGCGAGGACAAAAGACGTCCTATCCACTCAACAGTCAAACTGCGATTCATTAAAATTGATAAAGTTTTGAAGGTTAGGAAATTTATGTTACCACATTACACCAGATTAGAACACTAAGGCTGAATGTTCAATCAGAATGTTTGTCATTTTGCAGATATATGCCTTATTGTTATTGCACATAACTTGATACAAAACACTACCATATTACTTGATATATATATATATATATATATATATATATATATATATATATATAACATATACATATATATAAGTATACCACAAATATTTGAATAGACATAATACTAAGTATAGAAATATCACATATGTAATTGTAAAGAGGATAGTATATTTTACATACAAAAAGGAAAATACAATTACTATATTATAATAAAAAGATATTGCAAATTATTAGATTTATTACAACAAATAATATATAGATGCGTTTAAAGTTATCTTATATATGAAAGTATACATATATATTTTGTACCAATTATTCGCCATGTCCCGCAGCTCTACGTAACAAAACATATATCTTCTCTTTAATCCAATCCTTATTATATGGAGCATAGGTATTTGTTGATTTTTGATACACAAGACAGGATAAATCTGTTAGTTGATCAACGAAATCAAATAATTGACTGATATCATAGGTAATAGTTGGAGTATTTGGATTTCGTCTTTTCAGATGTTCTTCATAAATTTTACAAACACCTATAATAATAACAAAAATTAATTAATCAACACACACATACACACACACACACACACACACACACACACACACAAAATATAAAAATATTACAAATATATTCTACATTTAATTACAGATCATATAGTGTAAACAATATATTAGTGACATTCTCTGGTAGTATACATATTTAATATAATGATATATCTTCTAGTAAAATAATAAATAATATTATATAGTTTTAGAAATATCTGATACTTTAGAATAAATTTTTTTTATATTATTTAATGTACAATACCAATTTTTATCCAAAATTTTATATGTACTGTATATAAAAAACATAGTTAACATAGTTAATTAAAACTTAGGATTTTATAATATTTCTATAAATTATAATATATTACCTTCCATACATTCATTAATACTTTCATAATCAGAGTATGTTCTTGTTTCCGGTCTAACGCCAGGTTGTACTAATAGTATTGTATGAGACTAAAATCAAATAAAATAGAATTAAATAGTAATGAAAACTTTGGAAACATTATTATAAGTATATATAAATATAACTGATTAAACATATCTTCGATACCTCATTAGAGTTATGTAAAAAATTATAGATAAAGAAATAAATATGGTTTTGTAATATTAGAAAGATATTACATAATTTTTGTAATTTCTTCATTTTTATATATTACATTAGTATAGTATAGAAAAATTTATAATTTATCATTTATGTCATTCACATTAATTATGATTTAGAAATGTGATTTAAATAATCAGAAAAATGTATTTTTATGTTATTTACAAGCTATCGTCATTATTAATATATAGAATACAAGTTTCATCTTTTTTTATAAATTAGTGGAACATTAAGTTATATAAATTGATAGAACAAAAATTATATCTATAATATTAAATTAAGTAACTTTATTTCTCAATTTTTATTTATCGAAATTTAAATAAAAATCAAGCTCAATAATTTCAATTATGCTTTTTTTCAAATTTTGTTCACATTAAATATAAATAACAGACTGAAAGCATTTTTAAATATTAATACACAATTATTTTAAATATTTCTTATAAATTCATTTCTTATTTATTTTTAATAGTAAATTATAACAATCTATTCAGGAATTATAAAAATTTCGCAAACTCGAAATAGTACATTTAGAATTCATTATTTTTATCAGTTTATGATGGAATAGAAAAGATGCAAAAAATTTTGTGAATGACAAATGACAATGTTACTCAAAAACACATAAATACAATAAAACTGAATAGAACTGAATATAAACGTAGAACGATAAATTCGTTAAGCGACGCTTAACAAATTGCTTACCATTTTTATTTATATATGAATTATTGATGAACGAGCAAACGACAACCCCTGGAGAGAATAATTCGGATAGCGGAATATTCTTTTAAGGAACTTGGAAATATAAACTAGGAAATATATTATCTATCAGAATTAAACGCAAGCAAAATCACACACAACGTTATGCAGACGAGTACGAGTAATACTCGGTAGACAGAAAGAGAGACTCTCCAATAACATTCGACAGCACAAAGGCCAGTCTACATAAAAGCTTTTACCAGAGAGAAGCCTGAGGGTACATATTACATTTGTCGTACGACAAATTTTTTAAGCGTATTGATTGGCTGCAGGATGAAAAGTTTCTAAACACCAGAGAATTGCTCTATTCTACGGCCAATCAATATGCTTAAAAAATTTGACGTACGATAAATTGTAATATAGTACGAGAGTAGTCACAGCCACAGTTCAGTATAAAGCTGGATGCACAATGAAAAACACAGGTAACAGGGAAATATCTCCGATATTCTTTATAGCTTGTGATTAATCGAAATCTGTTGTCTATTGCTATTCTCCTGTTTTTTGTACCTTTTTATTGTGTCTCAGATTTAAGCACACGAAAAAAACTTAGGCCTGTTCTATAATGCGTCGTGTGTCAGTGTCGTGAGTCGTGGGCCATAAGAATGAACCAATTACAATCAAGTATTCTCCCCACATTTGTCTGTGATTGATCAATTCTTATGGCTTGCGACTTGCGACACTACACACGACGCATTGTAGAACAAGCCTTAAGCAGTAAGATTTAAGCCCATCGCACATGCACATGAAATTCATAATAATGCATAAACATAGTATAAAGCTGCTGGACCAATGAGCATCCAAAATAAAGTCGCTATATTGATTTATTTAACATGGTATAAACATAAAGCTGGATGCACAATAAAAAAATACAGGCAATAGGAACAGAGAATAATATAGGCAACAAATTTCAGTCTATGGGAAACCTTATATCAATGCCATATATGAAATATACATAGACATTTATATTTATATACTAGACCGTTAACTTGCCTCAAATACATGGCCCCGAAAAGCATATATAAAACTCATGCGCATGCGTATGAAGAAAGAGGGACACGCATGCGCATGAAAGTCTAATATATGATCTATATATATATATATATATATATATATATATATATCGACACACGAATTTTATATATATTTGAGTAACAAATATGTAATGTTTTTTATTCTTTTCAATAATTGTTATAGCTTTTATTCATTTCTTGAAGAAAAAAGTTTTTTTAACAAAAAGTTATTACGCCTTTTAAATATATATTGTAATATATATATATATATATATATATATATATATATATATATATATATATACATATATATATTACAAAGTATTTGGTCATGCGAAATAAGTATATATATATATATATATATATATATATATGTGAATGATTCTTAATCTAACCATGATTTATAAAAATATTTTAAACTAATTAATAATTAAACTGCTTTCGTCATTTTATATAAAATATTTTCTGTTGTTTCTTAAAATGAAATAGTTTTTATAACTTAGAAAAATACAATGTAAAGGATTTTATTACATGAAGAAAATTCAAAATCACTGATACAATTTTGCATTCTAAATATTGAAAAAAAATACATTATTTATTTAATATGGCCTCTCTTTGATTTGATTGGTTCTTTAAAATTTATCTTGGCTTATTATATTGATTGATTATTACTATTTTGTTTACTATTTTGTTTAAATTAAATATAAAAATATAAATAAATATAAATAAATAGGAAAATTAAAAATCTCCGCTAGAGAGCATTATTATATATAATAATCAAATAAATCTTCAAATTTTTTCTGTGGTATCTTTTGTTCTAACTATAAAAATGCCACATTATTGTAGGATAATAAAATAGATCTCCTTGTTTAGTCGCGAGTTACGATTAAAAGATCGGACCCGGGGATCCGCCCAGACCATGTCGCGAATACTCAGGTCTTGGCAAGATTTTCTTGGAAAGTAAAAGATACGGAAACTCCCGAAAAATCAGATGGATCTGGCATTCAGGAGAATTAACTACCACAATATATCTGGATATTGAATCAATGTTTCGAAAATTTTTCCTTAACTTATGTTTATCGTAAATATCGCAAATTTCTTTTAAACTCACTGGAAAATGTTCTTCTGGCATTATATGATGCTAAATGATAAAATCTTATGCGTGTAATTATTATATATATTATCTATGCAGTAATACTTTGCAAACCATTACTAATTCATTATTATTTAAATTTTCTTTTATTTTGTAATTGAATTTTTAGATTTAATGAAAAGAATTATGAGATATTACAAAAAATTACATTTCTGAATATTAAATTTATAATTAAATTTATTATTAAATAATAAATTTTAATTTTTGATAATAAATTTGAATTTTTTATTCAATCATGATCGTCATGAAACGGAAAATTACAAAATTGGTTAAAATTTTGGAGATCCAAACTATATTTGGAGATCAATTAATATTCTGGAGACATGATCATATATTTAACATATAATAAAACATTAAAATATAATAAAACATTAAAATAGTTACAAGATTTATAAATAGATATAATTTTAATCGCAACATCTAATTTTTAATGATTTACTGTTAGTATTCTAGTAAATATAATTTCATTTTTTAAATAGAATACAAGCAAAGTCCTATGGTTACATATTCATTCATTTTTATATAAAAATTTATATTTATATTTGTATCATAATTAACTAAATTAACTAAATGATTGTTTACCGATTATGTGTTCAATAGTATGATCAGTTTCTATGCCTTTCAATGTAGAATAGTTTTTATAACCATTTTTGAAATAAAAATTGAAATAAAAATTTCTTATTTGTACATGTATGTATATTTGTGTGTATATACATATAAATAAAAACTTTTATCTTGGCAAAATTATATTTATTATAAATATGATTTATAATATCATTACTACAAGCGGATACTATGAAGTATTATCTATCGATGTGCACTAGTTGCATAGTTCGATGGATGGAGAAAGGGAAATACATAGAAGGAAGAAGAATGTATATAGCAAGCATACATAAGGATTTGTACGCGCTAGGGCAACTTTATGAGGGCCCCTCCTTTCCGAATATATTTCTTGATTGAGCGAACTAATCCACGCAAAGGAGGTTTTATCGTCGAGATATACGCAATTGAAGGGATCTCATTTATGCGAATGTCACATCAAGTGAGAATGTTCGGTTAAGACACATATTAGTGACGTATATCTGCTACAGAATACAAGATCTGTTCAACAAAAAAATATAAATGCTATGTAATAATTAATTTAAGTTGTTGTTAAATCAATTTAATTTTAAAAATACTGTATATTGTCGTTAATTTTCTAATGCTTTGTATATACGTATTATATATATATATATTTATTTATTTATCATTTTTATGCATATGCACACATTCTTTCATCATATATTACATATAAAAGATAATGAAGAACATTAATAAATTCATAAACGCATAAGTTTTTAAACTTAATATTTGAAAATTTTATTTAATTTGCGAAAATAAAGCAAACAGAAAAAGAATATCTTATGTTATATATGTTTGTTGTATTTTTATTTATTCAACTTATTTGATTTAAATTTATTGAACTTATTAAATACATTAATAATTTCTAAACCGTGTTTAGTGCATATATTATTTAATATATTTCCAATATATCGAATATATGTTGAATATGAATATTCAAATTGCAATGTTAATTTGTCCACACATGTATAGAAAAAATGCGCGAAAGTGGAATTATGCCTTGCGCGTGTCATGAAATGAATTTTCTTCGAAATCTTTCTATAAAATCCAGATTTCAAGGACGTCTTAAAGTCTATAGACTCAATGTACCGTGAAATGCTCACTTCTTTTCCGTTCCTGTCATAACAGACATTATATAGATGGATATAAATCCTTAAGAAACTTTTCATATCTATAATCATTTTTCTTTCTCAGCTACTTATCTAAAATTGCTTTATATGATGCATATCGCATGAAAAAAAAAAAAGTGAGAGAGAGAGAGAGAGAGAAAGAGACAGAGAGAGAGAGAGAGAGAGAGAGAGAGAGAGAGAGAGAGAGAGAGAGAGTGTATGTGTATATGTGTGTGTGCTGTGTGTGTGTTTAACAACTGTTTTAAATAATTCGTCTTTATTATGCAATTAAAATATCGTTTATGAATAATATTACAATATGGAAAAATATTAAAATAAATATTTATATTTTATTTGTATCGGCAAATTCATATATAAATTTTTTATGACTTCCAAACAATTATAAATTAACTTTGAAAGTTAACAATGATCATTTATAAAAGTTAGTTTTTAAAATAAAAGAACTTTTTATTATGATTACAATCATATAATCAGTTAAAAATTTATTCCATGTTCAAATTTATCTTTTTTTAATTTCATGCCATCAATCATTCATGCCATCTTATATTTTAAATAGAACTTATATCCATATCTCTTTTATATCATTTTGTAAAAATATAACATTTTAAGAACAAACAGTTATATATATATATACATATTTTTTTTTCTTTGATTGTATATATAATTTAAAATAATTTTTTATATTACTAATTATGTACTGTTTCTTTGAATGAATCATAATTCATAATAGCTCAAAGCTAAAGCTAAATTTTTTCTCTTTTTAATAAATTGATAATTAATAATTACATCTTCCTTCCTTCGAAAAGGAAAATCTTTTGCTTCAATGCGTTTCTTATTTTATAATTTTTTTTTCACAATAATGTTCCATTTTCAATTAATATATAATAGATAAATATAATAGTTAAATTTATTTTCACAAGAAGTATATTGTAATGTTGCTGTTTTTTGCAATTTTTATTGCAATTTTTTTTACGGAGATTTCAATGTATTTATTATTATAATTTTACAGAAATGTTAGAACAATATTTTGTAACTATTTGCAACATTACAATAAAATATTTGCAATATTTTCGTAAGCTTTCTGTATAGGACAATAATATTTTATTTAGATAGAAAAAATTATTTAATATAGAATATTAGAAAAAATTATTTAATATATAATTAGAATAAATTTTATTTCGAAACTTATTTCGTGATTGTTGCTAATCATTTTATGAAATAAATATATTATTATTTCGTATTGCCTGATTGTTTTTAATCTTTTAAATATTTTTTAGATTACATGGTAATATTAACTTGAACTTTTATTTTTTTTTTCATTTAACTCTTCTTTCATTTATTTATGATTTCTATGACAATATTTATATTTAAAAAAAAAGAATGAGTATAAATATCAAATATGTACGAATATTAAAATTTTACATAGTTATAATTAGTGTTAATAGCTAGTATATTAAGTGTGAAACAAGATTTATCGTTGTCGTTGATAAGCTATATCTGCAAGCATGATGGTGTATACTAGAGTCACTTACAAGACCTCGGAAGACATGTGAAGCTCAAGATCGTCGCTAGATATATAAGTATTCCCGAAGGCAAGGGACAATTTGTCCCGGTCATTTGGTGAGTCCATGGGGACTCTCTGACTGTAATCCAATCACTAGCCACACTCCTTTCTCTTTCCACTTTTCTTTCTTTTCTCTCTTCTTGTAGCTTCTTACTCCCTCTTTTCATCCCCTATGCCAGTCCTTGTTGTTACCCTCCACCACTTCAATAGCTCCCCTATTCGGCCGTCATTGAGTCTCCTGCAATCTTGACCGAGTGACGACTACTCTGAACTATGCAGGGATTCTATTTCTGTGAATGCAATCGAAAGACGTATCAATATATGTACACCATGGATATTCTAATTAAATAGTATTTTGATGATACAAAAAGTATCGTGATAATATTTCAACATTAAATTATATACATACTATATCAATAAGATTTTATATCTTCGTTGTATAAAATAACTTATTAAAAGACACACAATAGCTCATCGCCAAGTTCAGATGTAACGAAAATCGCAAATCGAAACGAATACAAGACAGTCGTATATTTATCAACGTGAGTTGATCGTCGTTAAGAAATAAAAATAGCTTTCATTTTCATATTCTTAACAACAGTTGCATCGATTAAATTTTAACAACCAAACTGCAGTTTGAATTATATTATATCATTATATAATTATATTACAATCTTAAAATTTACATATGTACTTACATACATTTCGCTACATTTTATAAGATATGAAGGAAAATATTAAAGACACTTTTATTATATTACGTCCGCCGCGGTCAATGACGCTCTCACTCGCGTTCCGCTAGGAAGCCGTGCTCGGCAACAAACAACGCCGTTTAATAAAATATACGTAGGCTTTATTCAAACTAATCAACAACAACAATTTGGCGGACGCACGTCACGTGTTTGGCCACGAGTCACCTCGCCGTACTTTGTCGGAAACAAAACAACCGTTGCCCCGGAGAGCGCTTCGCTTCTACTCCACTCGGCCGCAGAAGACTCGCGCGGGCATAGCCGCGAGCACGGCTTCCTAGCGGAACGCGAGTTCATCAGTTCTATCTTTTTCAGTAATTGCATAATAATTTTGTTCCTTTCTTTTTATCTATAATTGTAACAACCTGTTAATTACATTACAATTTATAAGAGGCTTCACTGTTCGAGACTTCACTGTTTAAAACAAGTTTTATTGACATATCAGTAATTCTTTTTTTAGTGAAGTTATGTTTGAATTTGACAAACTTTTTAGCTAAAAAATATTGATCTTGATTTTAAATGTACATATAAATTTATTATAATTATTTATTAATTTAGTTAATATATTAAATATATTTTGACTTTAAGTTTTTAAAATAATTGCGATTCATTATATATAAAATAACGTTGTATATAATTATATTAAATAAAATAATTTAATAATGTTAGAAATATAAGATTCTGTATAAAAATTTAAAATAGCTATGCATAAACGTAACGTTACAAGAAATAAATAAAAAGTATTTGAAAAGGGACGATTTATTACTTTTCGAGTAATCGTAATGCATTACTTTTAGGAATCAGCAGAGAGAAGCCTGAGAGCGGACATGGCCGCGATTTAGCTGTAATCTTATTCGCGTACGTAATGTTCACGATGTTTTGTGGTTCTCTTCCGTGCTAGACGAACGATATAGACACGACTATCTTTATCACTCTTGCGTCTAACATGGAAGAGAATCATACATCATAAGAGCGTGATGAAGATATTTAGAGGTGTGCACTACATCGTTCTATCATATGTATATAGATTATATTCCTCAAATATTTCGCCGCAATCTAGCATAGCAATCGCGCGTAAAGTTGAACAATCGTACTTCACCATTTGTAAATACAAATGCAGTGGCCTAGGCGAACAAGTTTATTTGGCGATTTTTAATCATTAATTTCTTGTTAACTACTGCGAAACTCGTAAAATGATACAGGACTTTTCTACTGAGTTGAACTCGCCTTACTTACAAACAAATGGTGTACTATTAATTATTAAATAGTTTGTATATAAAATTTCATGAAAGTCCAAATTTTTGAATTCACAAGGTTCTCTAAAGTTTATATGAACGCCAGTAATACATATGTGTGAATGTTCACCAGAATCATGCCTGTAGGCGAGTGATATACGTGATGTCGATTTGAGAAGGGCTACGCTACGAATTAGCCTTGTTGAGAAAAGGCCCTTTATGCTGCTGCTTTACACGTACCTTTTTTTCCTTTGCCTTTAAACTGACCGATTCTTTCTTTCCCCTTAACGTGATGACGAAACGTGGTTTGACATGCCTTTTATATAGAATTTTGCCTTTTCCTTGTTAATATACGAATATCTTTTTCCCCTTTATTCCGACCACGAGAAACATAAGGAAAATGTATTTTTCTTAGTGGAGAATAGTTCAAAGCCATGTTCCGCATTTTTATAATAAATGTATGTAAAAATTGCATTCTTATTCTTTTTTTATTTAAATTTATAATATTAAAAAATTAAAAAATTTTATTTTCTCTCTCTCTCTCTCTCTCTCTCTCTCTCTCTCTCAAATAAGTTTTTTTTATTCAAAATTGATCTCTTTGTTACACGAATATGCAATTTCATTATTATTCTTTATTGAAGTGAAATGAAAGCTCTTTTGAGACAACTAGGTTTTCTTATTAAATCTTCAATCGTCGCAATATTCGAAAACGGTTTGTCTAATATCTTTACAGTCATGATCAAACGCGACAGAGCGAGCAAGTTTTCATGTAATATATATCAAAATTAATTTCAAATTTATATTGGTAGAGGTACAGTAAGTCGTGGCACACTTCGTTGATCATGAATGCTGTTAAGATTGAGTCGATTGGACAGCGGAATGAGAAGCTTCTTAGACGATTTCCGCTCAAGTCGAGTATATATAAACTACCCTTCGATATGCTCGTGCGTAAGGAGTAGAGGACGCCAAAGAGGGGACGGTCGAGTTTAGTAACGAGATTTGTTCGATGTCCACGATCGGTTTAAGCTGGGATCACGTTCAAACGTTTAACCCTCTTTTTCGTTCTCGTGTTGTTGGAGAATATGCACTTCTCTCTCTCTCTCTCTCTCTCTCTCTCTCTCTCTCTCTCTCTTCATTCCCCTTTTTTCTATCTCGTACTTGCCCTAATATGCGTACCCTGCCACCCTATCCTGTCCTTTCCACGTTAAGATCGAGATAAAATGGATAGATCGCGTGTGCACCGAGAAAGAAGCTCGGCGCGTATCGGCAAAACGCTTTCGACCACCCGCACATATGATTTATTCCGGCGCGAAGCACCCAGCAGAAATATCAGATACCCCTAATGAATTTCTGAGCCTGCATTTATGTGCATGCGCGCGTATGTATGTGTATATGCGCGAATGAGCATCACAAGGAAAAAAAAAATATATAATGAGGAGTAAATCAAAAAGTAATCAAAAGTCTTTCTCTATCGTTTTGGTTAATAATTAGACTTATATTAATATAGTATGCATATAAAATGTACGGAGACAGATACACATTAATACAAATCTAAAATTGCATATTTCACTTTATGTATAGTACAAATAGTTATAGTTATAGTACAAATAGTCCTTATCAAATATGTATTAAAATAATTATAGCTTGCACATAATTCTACAAAAATTATTTTCACGTATCTACATAATTTACTAGATACAATTTTTTTCAATAATTTGATTCTTTTTTAACAATAGTATTTTTAGAATTATAAACAAGTAGGTATCAAAAATGATTTTAAAATTTAAATAAATATACATAAATATAATTATTTAATTTAGTTAAATATACATAATTATTATAATTCCATTATTTATTTCCTTAAATAATATAATAAGTCAATTTTAATAGACTTTAATTAAAAGGATTTATCAGTAATTAGATAAACGAAGATAAATTAGATAAATTATTAATTAGATTTATCAATATGAAGAATTTGAAAAAAGCAATACATTTCTGATATTTTTGGTAAAAAAAAAAATAGAATGAAAACTCAAAAAATCTATCATTAAAATTAAGTAGTAGTATTAAGTTTGTATGTAAGTATAAGGATACTTCAACAGAGAAAGATGATGGGAGAATAGAGAGAGAGAGAGAGGAAGAAGAGAAAAAAAAGAAAGGGAAAAAAGATAAAAGAAATAGAAGAGAAAAAAAGAGAAAGAAAAAAAAGGAGGGAGAGAAAGAGAGAGAGTTTTTGTTTTATTAGAATTTTAAAATTTTTAAATTACAAAATATATAAAGTTGAAAATTAGAATAAGTGTAATAATTTTTTTATAATTACTTTTTCTTAATACTTGCTAAAAATCTTAACTTTAATATAATTTAATATAATTTTTTAAAGAGTCTGATATTACAATGAAAATCGCAAACTATATGACAGACTGTATATGCATGTATTAAAGAACTTATTTTTGTTCAAAATTTTTAACATTTTACGATGTTATTTTTCTAGAGCAATAATATAATAAAAATATTTTTCAGTGTCAATGTTATGAGTTTTATGTTAATGAGTGTTTTATGAGTGTATGAGTTAACATTGAAATGAGAACCACATGGAGAGAGACAAGAATTCCTAACGCTTGTGAGATAAATGACACGTGGCCCGCATGAGATCGAGAACGAGAAATATTCAGCATGGATTTTGCGAGAAATTAGGCGTGAAATATACCTTTGTGCTTCGAATATTTTTGTCAGAAATAGAATCCAATTTTTTGTTTTTATTTGAGAATTTGAATGTAATATTTAGAGAAAAAAAGTAAGAAAAAAGAAAGAGTGGAAGTTTTTTATTTTTTTATTCCACAAGAATATTTACAACACAAATTGCGCTTAAAAATAAATAAATTGGAAATGATGAATATATATTTTTCTCAAATTTTTGTTTTTTATAAAATAATATTATATACAACTTTATCTGTAAAATTATATGATAAATGTATGTATATAAAGATGTATGCGCGGGATGTTGAGCGAGAGAAAGAGAAGAAAGAAAGGAAGGTAAGAAAGAGAGGAAATTGATTGATTAAATGATTGTTTCTTGTTAACTTTCTCTCTTATTTTTAGCGTGTATATATATATATATATATATATATATATATATATATGTCCTTTTTGTGTTCTCCTATTTTCAGCATTACAATTATATTATATTGTAGCACATATATTTTATAATTGCTGCAATCTTGCATTCAATCTAGTTTTCTATAATATTAATGCAAAAAGGAAAAGAGAATGGGAGAGAATAGAGAGACGAAGAGAGAGAAAAGGGGGATAGAAGGAGGAAGAGGAAGAGAGGGAAGAAGGGAAAAAGAGTAGGCTGGGAAGAGGGAAAGAAGACGAGCGGGAGAGCGCGTGCGTGTGTATAAGTGTCTGTGTGTGTGTGCGAGATAAAATTATATGACATAAAATTACGAAAGAATCAACTAAAAAATAAACAACTATTTAGGTACACAATAATTTGACATATTCAATAGCAATGTTTACAGTATAACAAGAGTTGAGTTAAAGATCTAAATAATCATATCGAGTAGAGTAATAAATTCTACATGTGTCTATTGAACCCTCACAGTATCCTACTACCCTAACTCCTGCCTTCTAAGCAATAGGGATGAATCAGTGATATATGCCTTCCCTATAACAACTAGAATCAAAACATCAATTCCCTCTATTCGATGTTTGTCCTTCGACCACTAACTTCTACAGCAGATAGTTGTCATTAATAATATGATTTTATTAATTATATACAAATTATCGTACATAATATTGCTAAGTAAATGCGATTTTTGGAAGCAATTCCTTTTTTGGGATTTTTGGATTTTTATCCTATATTGGCTATATAAAATGTATCTAAAAATATTTATCATATTATGTGTATATATATATATATATATATATATATATATATATATATACACATGGGCGTGAGTATCCGATTTGTAAAGCACTTGAGAAAAGGCCTTATTGCATATAACCGCACGGTAGTGCACACGATCGCAATGAACATTATTATAATTTCGGTATGCTGCGACGTGCTGTATCTAGGTAAGAGACACGAGTTCTGGCGCAGAGGAGATTACGGCGATGTGGCTACTGGACGTTGGCTACTTGACTGGTATTATAGATGTAATATCGTAAACAACATCCCTCTCAGTTAGTGCGCGTGAGGTCCGCACAAGTCACGGTACCTCGGTTGGTTCACGACTATGTCGAGTCGACCAACGAGTGCTCAGCAGCACTGGACCCTTTTCGCAGACCCTTCACAAGCGTTACCAGTGTTTACTGTTGAATATTCATTCTTTGGTCGCGCGCGTTTACTGTGGCTTGTTCGTTACCGCTGTGCGGATATAGAACATGGAGTGTCCACACATTATCCGATCTTATATTCGAAGCTGACCATACACTTACCGCAATTCTTGCCTTGCTTTATATTACGAATTATCTCCATGTATATGTAATGAATGTAGCGGTATCTTTATGTCAGATTTTACATTGGTTGATGAATTTAAGCAACAAATCAAACGATATAATAGAGTTTTAATATAAATATAAATATATATATATATATATTTTTTTAATTATTATTAGTAATTTATATATATATATATATATTTGTTTACTTAATGTTTAAATATATTCAGACATTTATTTATGATTTTATTGAAATAATTTAATGGGACATTATTCATATTTTTCTCTTGCTAAAATTTATAAGTTTTTGTAAATTTTTTGTATATAATATTTTAATAGAGTATAATTAAATAATTTTTTTTTCATTAATGCATCTAATATACATAATAAAAATTTATTTAGGATCGTGTTTTAAAGCAACTCAGTATGCTAAGATTTAATGTTATATTTTAATTTTTTGTTTGTTTTACATTTTAATTTGTTCATTTATATTTTACTTAGAATTTGTTTAAAATGACAATAAAGGAAGAAGATATAGAATAATGTTTTATCGATAATTAAATATCATTCAATATTTACAAAATTGCTTTTAAAGAATAGATTTGTTAGGTAGATACATAAATAAATATTTATTTATGTCTTACCTTTCGGTAAAAGGTTTCTTTTTTACAATAATACAATACAACATTATATTCTCTGATTTTACCAGCCTAATAAAAACATCAAGAATCAAATATAGAATAAGAAAAGAAGTGATTCAAGTTTTTCTCGACTGGTAAATATTCTTTAGGTTAACAAACAGATTGTCCGTTGTGTCTTGCCTCAGAAGTTAGGACTCATAATGGAAGAGCACTAAAATAACACAGAGATGCTTCGATTTATTCACATACAAGTATATAATAATGTATCATTATTAACCACTTATTTTTTATCTTTTCTTATAATGTAATGTTTAAATCTTATCATTTTTTATACAGAATTGGATTGGCAGCAAATTTGTTTATAAGATAATCGATAGCAACGCGTAAATAAAATGTGCGGTATGGCTGGATATAGTTAAGGTACCAGCAGCGATTAACTCGACCATTAAAGAGAGCAGAGGCAAGAGAACATTATTGCCTAACGGAAATCGGCCGTGTTATCTCTGCACCCAATTAGATTCGTAAAGAATCGCGTATACCTCATTGATCTTCTTTGCTCCTAACGTGCGATTATCTCTCTCAATTCTTTCTTTTTCAAACACTTCTTTGTACACCGTTACTTCTTTGTGCGAGGAACATTTTATACTTATTTTGCAGCTAGAAATTTTAACTTGATGTAATATTGTTAGAATTATGTATAACGAATGAAAGCAGATTAAACAGCAGCAGTCTTGAAATTGTAATCCTTTTTTAAATTTTCTCCACCACTTTATACCCGCTTTTTTAATTTTGAAATTTTTTAATGACTAAATTAAAAGATATTTTTATACGAATTCAACCATATATGATAAACTTATTTTCCGAGATATCATTTTTGAGAAATGATTATAAATCCTTACGTACGTCCTATTCCTACTCGTCCGTGCGTTTGTATCTTCACGCTGAATGGATTTTTACGTAGCACCTAGACCTTGAAAATCGTAGAATAAATTCATCATTCATTTTCCATCTCTATCTCTAGGTCAGCAACTTCACAAATCATCGTTACTCAATCTATGGAGTATGGTATATAGCTTCGGCAATTAAGTCACAGTGTCCTTTCCCCGTGGGACGGGGAATAAGGGCGAAGGATGGTAAGAGAAGAAGGATTTACTGCTGTTTAACCCCTGGAAACTTCTTCGATAAATAAGCTATACAGGCGTCGGCATTCGCTTGCAGGGGCGATGGAACAGTTTGTTGTCCCAACAGAAGCGATCTGATTGCCCGTTAGTGGACTAGAGTTAGCGCTAGTTCTAACTTTCACAGGTCCTCACGAGAGATCCGAAATGTAGACAAAGAAGAGATTACAAGAAAAAAGAGTAAAATCTTGCTCGTTGCTAGAAGAACGAAATTTCATTTCGACGAGAAGAGGCAAGTGCAAACTCCTGATTAACAACCTTCCTTGGTCCTCGAGAGAATGGAGACAATCGTCGTTAATTTACCAAACGATTCAATCGCATTTCCTTCAATCATTAACTTTTTTGTTGTTGCGCTCTCTCTTTTAATTCCTCTCTCATCGTCAATTATATCACATTTTCTTTTATACAATACCTACATATTAATTTTTATCTTATTAATCTTATTACATATTATTGTATTGTCAACAAAACAATCTCTAGTCATTTAAATCTCTATCTTTATTTTTAAATTTAAATATAAAACGATCTTAAGATCGTTACCGATATACAAACTGATATACAAAAATTTGCTTACGTACACGTGCGTGCACGTGTGTTGTTTTTAAGATACTTCCATAAAAAATAATGCAAAGCACGGAGAAATGTCGGCGGTATTGTAAATTTCAAGCCTTATAATTCGAGAAAAGGAAAAAAAATAACTTTAACGGTTTAAAAAGCTCTCGAGGTAAGCTACGAGAATATGCAATAAAAAATGGGAATTAAACGCCAGAACTTTTTTAACAGAAATATGTAATTACATTATGAAAAATTTAAGCAAATATTTTTCTTTTTTCCAATACATTGTCCGTATTCCATATAATATTATGGCGAAGACAGAGTGCCGGACGAAGACAACCATAAGACGTATTAGGAAACGCGCGTGTCCTCCGATAACCGAAGTCTTTAGATCGAACCTGAAATATGTCTACTGTAGTAAATTCTATCGGAAATGCTGCACCATTTTACCCCTTGGCAGTCCCGAATCGTATAACTATATAGGGGTTGACGTGATCTCTCGAAGAGGGGCCGAAATGTCGGAGTGTCAGAGTGTGTGCGAGGTCTTAAAGTTGCACGATAGTCGCGAGACGAGTATAATATGGTCGCGGTCACAACGTTCGCAAAATCCACAACTAATGTCATTTACTTTGGAAAAAAACTTTGGATGTATTAGAAAAGTCGAAAGTTGATTCTTTATCATTCTTTACTATAACAGTCTATATTTTTTTAAACATTGATTTTTTTTACAACGTATTTATTCTATGGATATTATCATTTTCAATAAAAAATTTATATTAAAATGAATTTAATTAATTGAACTATATTATTATTAAATTATATTATTATTATATAAATAATATCAAGGCAATATTTACAAAACTGTATATTTATGATTTAATTACATGCACACACACACACACACACACACACACACACACACGCGCGCGCGCGCGCGTGAAGGAATATAAATATAAAGCGAATTTTAAATAATATTAATTATAATACACTTATTTTTCAATAATTAAAATCAAATATTAAGCTAATAACTTTAAAATTATAAAAAACATTTATTTAATTATAAATTGTAAATAATAAAGTATTGTATAATTTACTTTCTATAATACTTTTTTTATACAAAAAATATTGCAATAAGTATATTTTGTTTGATTTATTAATGTTTGTAAATTGTGTATTTTGACAAAACATTTTACAAATATCTTTTTTATCGTAATAGATATTACAAAATGATTGAAAACAATAACTCTCGATATTTAATTTCATTTCATCTGTTTTTATTGTATTGCATAGATTTTTATTTATTCTTAGCAACTCTTGGCGATCACATATAGATACAGGCGTAGTAGAAAACAAAAGAGCAATAAATCTCAACGAGTTTGATAGTGCATTGTCGGTTGTCGGTTGGCATATATTGTTCTCACCATGGCAATCCACTTGATCACGATCCAGCAGCACTTCAGTTTCGCTCATGCATCAGATAAGATGTCGATTAAAATTCATGCAGTCCGTCACCACTGCCGCCGTTATCTTCGACATCGATTTTTGCCATTACATATTACAATACTTGTATTATTACTTGTATTATTACGAGTCAAATTTTTTAAGAGAAATCGTAATTCATGATATATTAATTTAACCGCGAGTATTTGCATACGCATATTATTTTAATGTTTAAAGGATAAAACAAATACGCGAATCACCATTACAAAAACACCATTATAAAAGTTTAATAAAATAATGACTAATAACTCTTCTCTCATTTTGAGTATTAAATGTAATATTATTAATAAATTCCAATTATTCAATTACAGAGTTTATAGTAATTACAAATATTTTGACCTTTAGGATTATAATGATAAAATGTTACTTTCTGATTTATAGGCCTTTGTTAAGCCCTTTTTATTACCACAGTCGATTCAAAGTTATATTAATATTCAAAGATGATACATTGAAATGATTTACATAATTTCTGAATTTTTTCTTTGATGATACAATAAAGGATAATGCTGCTATGTTGCGAGTCTTAAAAATAACGACATGTGATTCGCGATACAAATAATTATCCTGAATTTATAGATATAAATTCGAAAAGAAAAATTATCAAATATATAAGAGCCTATTTACTAAGTAATTTACCATGCCATTTATTATCTTGTTCAATAAAAGATAATATTTATCAAAATGCATCTACACGTTAGTAGTAATATTACAGATTGTTTTTCTTATATGTATCGCTATTTCGCCGTTTCCTAAAATGTATATCGAAATATAGGGCTCGTTCTTCGTTTATTTCATAATGCTTGCTTTTTACTTACTTGTATTAACTCGTATCATCAACAAATCAGGCGGTCGGCCTATGCATTTCTTTTCCTCTCCTTTACTCTTTCTACGATTTTTATTTCTATTTCGTTTCTATATTTTTCTGTTTTATCTTTCGTTTCTATCATTTATTTATTAATTATTATTTAACATATCAGGCTTCTTCTTCTCCTCCCCCCTTCCTCCCTCGTCTCTTTCTCGTTCCTTTTTTCTTTCTTCATTTTATAGTTTATATTAAAAAAATGGCTTTCGATATCAACAACTTGCGAATTTTGTTAAACAAAAAATAGAATGTTTTATTTAAAAAGATATTTATCGCGTATACTTTGAATTTATTATTATAAATTTATTTAAATTGCAATATATTAAGGAGTATCATTCTGTAACATTAAAAAATACATCTTTTATTTTATACTCTGTACATCTATGATAACAAAGATAATTTTTATACAATTAAATGGTGCACTGATTTTATACGAAGTACCGAATAGTGATAACATTGAAACAGTATTTCCTAAGCAATCGATCAAAAGGGAGAGAACAGGAGGAAGAAAAGAAAACGTATAGGCAAGAAAGGTCCACCTATCTTCGTCGTTATAAGGTAGGTTAGGAGATACGATAATTCTCCCTCTCTTTCTTCTGTCCTTTTTTCACATTTCTGAGAAGTAACTAACTGAACGAGAGCTTGGATAGAGGGTGTAAGGTAATGCTCCATTAGTATGTGGCACCCGTAGTAACACCACCACATAAGATGATCGAACTGCGGTTTGTCCTGGCAGCCCTTTTGACTACACATACGTATCTAGAACACACTCACATGTGCCGATGATGACAAGCGAGAACCTGTCAATAGCCAGCTTGTTATAGCAGCAATGATCGGCTTAACTAACGGGAAAGATCCATCTAGACACACCGGATTTTTTCGGAATGGGTGTCGGACACTGGACACGCATGTCAACAGTGTCTTTCTCCTTATAAGACTGCTGGACACATTCGTCCTAATTCGAGCCCTTTGCGAAATTTATTATGATTGAATAAGAAGAACTATAAAAAAGAAACTTAATTAAATAATTTTAATCATAAATGCTAATATGTGTGTGTGTGTGTGTGTGTGTGTGTGTGTGTGTGTGTGTGTGTGTGTGTGTGTGTGTGTGTGTGTGTGTGTGTGTGTGTGTGTGCGTGTGTAATTAAATTTTCAATAAATGCTTAGCTTCTAAATATTTTATGAAACATTTTAATATAATAAGTAAAGAACGGGGAAAAAGATGTTTAAAAAGAAATTATAATATACAAATCATGAAAAATATATTAAAAAATATATTCTTAAAACAATAAACTTAAAAACATTTTTATACATAGTTTCATAGTTTCAGTTTATTTATTGTAAGTTTTTATAATTAAAGTTTATAATTAAAATTCTTTATTTTTGATTAGGATATAAATTAAATTTACAACTATAACAGATTATAAATTAATTATATTTTGATCGTGTTCTAAGAATTGTTATTGTCAGATTTTAATAAGGGAAGATTTTTTCTTATTAATGTTTTCTTCAATGTCAATTTTTTATAATTATATGTTTTTATACATAACATGATAAAATATGACGATAATGTATCTTCTATCATTATAAAATATAAGTTTAATGTTATATAATATAATTGACAAAGAATGGTTGGAGAAAAAAGAAGCTACAAGTATATAATTGCTGTATTCTTAGAGGTGACAAGGATTGAATTCTGAACGGATCACATGAGACGTGTGCGTGATGAAAACATAAGTTGCTTATCACTCAACGACATCGAGTATCGCGATATCACTCGTGATCGTCATTCCCTATTGCTTTTCTTCTAAGAATCTTCCAGATAATAACATTTATTATATACGTTGATACAACAATCTTGCTAGACAGTATTTATCTGATTATTAAAGTAACCTTCTGTTTTAACTTAGAACTGAAACTACTTAGTCAATAATAACTCTTAATTACTTAATCGATAACTTACACTAATAAATTGATCTTTTACGATAAAAAATCTCGGTGCTATTAAAAATTTTATTACAATTTTTATAAACTCGTATAATAATGTGGCAAAGCAGTTTCATAAAGCTTCTACGAAATAAGAATAGAAGTTTTCTTCAACTAAATTATTATTAGATCTTAAACGTTCTTATCAAGAAAAAAAAAACTTTTAAAGAAATAATAAATAGAAGAAGATAATTGATAGTTTTAAAAGATTCTCAATATTCTTGCCATTAATTTATCTTTAAAATATTGCGGAAAGAAAACATGAAAAGTTACAGAATGCTTCTTTAAAAAAGAGACAGAAAGAGAAAAAGAGACAGGAATAAGGGGAAAGGAAAAAGATCCATTCACTTATCTCGGTTCCAGCAACAAGGATGCAAGTCACCAGCCCTCGAGCGCGGTGTGAAGACATTGATGTGAATTAATGGCAGCTTAAGTTATAGTTAGCGTCTCAGTGTTGCACGAGTATTGGAAGGGGAACGCTTATAGCACTATGATATTAATTAACGCGACCCCAAAATCTCTCTTCTTAACCCCTGAACTCTCGTTTAAACGGTACTGTATCATGGATACTGTCTCCCCGTTAAGAAGAAGCTTTGGAGGGGCGAAAAGAAAATGGGGTGGGAGTAAAGAGAGAGAATACCCTATAAATATTATCTGCTCTTTCGTTCTAATATAAATTCAGGGCGCCTGCTATGCAATAATAAATGATTACAAAGCATTTTCGAAATTACATTTCGCAATTAGAATTTTATTGATTTGAAGTGACTAAGATTTTATATATATATATATATATATATATATATATATATATTGCGTTTTGTTTCTAATGTTTTACTTTGCTGAATGATTGCTTTGATATTAATTATTATAATATCTCTATATTTTTACCTAATTCCATTATCCATCCGATTATAATTACTTCAAGATGAAATAATATTAAATAAAGTAAAAAACGATTTAACATTCTGCTGTTTATTACATTATAAATATTGTATAAATAATTCATGATCATTGTAATTTTAATTTAATCGCATTTACAGTTTTATTAGTTGATTTATTTTAATTTAACTTAAAACTTTTTATACACAGATATGTAAATTAATTCCTAATCAATTCCTTTTTTTTTAACTAGATTATATAAAACCATTTTTGTTATATTAAGAAAATTACATTTATTTAAATAAAATAGATATTTTTACACTTGGGATTTTTTATTTTTAATATTTTTTAAATATTTTAATAAATTAAACTTTGCGATACTTTCAAACTCAAAATGGATAGTATTTAGTATCGCGCAGCGAAATAAGTATATAGGCAGAAAAACATAAAACGGTAACGTGACATCCATGCCATTTGCATGTATATACGTGAACCGCTGAGATAAGTGTAATTCACATTTTCATATCTCAGTAGCAGCATCAATTGAGTTCTAACCAGATTTAATCGATAATTGAGTATTAAATTATGTCAGAAAAGTGTTTTCAGAGTTGCAGGAGAGCACAGCAAATGCACTAAATAATTTCTAGTATACTTTCAGCTAAGCATAATATAACAATTGATAGTAATAACATACATCTAATAATAATTATTGCATAATATTTCATTACATAGTAGCACCTTTGTAAAAAATTATCGATTATACCCTATTATATCCCGCGGGTTCATTATGCTCCAAATTTCTATAATAGCTATATCAATCAGATCTTATTGATAAAGAAAGTATACAAGAAAATATACAAATATACAAGATTATATACGTGTATAAATAATGTTTAACAAAACAAGTTTGATATACTTAACTAACTTATTTAAATTCAATACAGATTATAATTTCGAATATGTGCAAAAAAAACTCTTTCGGAAAATAAATAGATTTTCCGAATAAAAGCGTTTACTTCTTATCTACAGAAAAAAACTTCGTCGACGTAAGGGATAAAAAGCGAAATTTATAATCCGGAAAAAACAATTATAGAAGTCGTGATTGAGTGTCAGGGCCGCCGCACTGGCAAAAAACGAATAATACCTCACATTGATTTATATGTTCGCGAACAATGGCTTGCAAGGATGCTGAAAAGGAGAAAGCGGATATTAAATAGAATATTAAAGATTTAGCACGCAGGAGACAACAGCGCTCAAAATTCGACCAATCTGGTTGACTGCAGACGTGCGATCGTTGGATGCAGAGAGGTTATATGTCTCTTATAAGTCTCTACATATGCGCGAAGGCCAAGAAATGGTTTCGGCAAGCGTCATGAAGGCAGGGGATATAGGCAAGGGCTGTCCATTTCAATAAACTGACCGCCATAAATCGTATGTGCTACATATCTTAGGCATACACACACACACACACACACACACACACACACAATTTGGAACCAAAGATTACAAAAATGTAACGCGTGTCGTATATCAAAAGTTTAAAACAAGCTGCAAATTAGTGATAGAAGCAAAAGATTGCACACTCGAAAAATAATTGCTTAAATTGTTATTATTATTAATTGTTGAATAAAGCATAAAAATTAAAGTTAAATTTGTTGATTTATTTTAAATATATTGAAATTCCTTTATGTAAGACCAGAATATATTCGTCACCTTATAAGTAAAATTTTATATTAAATGAATTAAAATTTTAATTTGTAAGATAATTTCATTAATATGATTTTAATATAATCTTTTTATACAAATATAATCTTTATATAATCTTTAAAATTATAATTAAAAAATTAAGAATTATAATTTTCAATACTTTTTGTTTTAAATACCATAGTTTTTTAGTACAATAGCAAAAATATTTGCTAAAATTATTTATTATGTTTACACTTATTTATAAATATTTAACTTATAAGTAAGATATTATTCCAAATGTTCTTTTTACTTTTTTATATATTATTTTATTTTTTAATATACATTTTTTATATGAACGTTGTTTAACAATCTTTTACATTTTATATACATTATTGGAATTGTTCAACAAATATACTTACAATACAAATCTAAACAAAATAAAAAGGAATATATATTCCATATATTTATACGAGAATTTTTTTAACAAATTTAGTTCCCGTTTTGTTATTTTTCCTTTCATCGCACCACTCTCTTTGCGGTCGAGTAATAAAATCGGACTGATGGCAGTTTCGTCCAGCCTGGACGAACGCCTTATTGCATGTAAAACATTTATGTTCCCTAGATATTGGCGAATTTCTACATTGAAAGATTCCACACACACCATTTTCACGAACTTCCAGATAATAACAAAATAATCATTGATAGATTGTTGACATATAAATTTTTGCAGTGCACAAAATGATGTATATAAAATTAATTTAAATAAGCAAAATCCCAGAATAAAAGAAAATTTAAATTATGTAATAAATGTTTCAAAAATTAATTAAAAGATTATATAAAGAAAAATTTAATTGGAAATACAAGAAATAACAAACGAAAGAAAAAATTAATAATATAAAATCTTTAATAAACTAAAAAAATGGATTATTTTATGTATAAAATATTAGTTAAGTACAAAAAAATTTATGTTTTATTGCAAACAAAATTAATATTTATTAGATTACAGAATCAAGAAAATTAAATAGAATGTAAATATAAATATTACATAAATACTATACATTTTGGGCAGTTTTATTTTTAAAAATGATAGATTATAAAACTATTTTCTTTTTTAACATTATTGAAATTTTTCTCTCTTTTATTTAAGATGGGATGTTAAATTACATAAATTTTATACTTATTACCTAGACAACACAAGGGCATTTTAAATACGTGTTGTTTTTGTGGATACACAACATGTAAATAAAGGCGTAAGCAAATCAAATGCACGTTTATTAAAAGTACATAAAATGAACATCTTTAAAACGTACATAAAAATATATTTTATATGTCAATTAATATATGTTTTTAAAATCTCCATATCAAGTTCTTGAAACATTACGAATAAATAAAAACCAAAATTGAACATTGTGTGCTGTCTGGATATTTATTTAATGTGATAAGAAACTGTCGTATAATATGAAAAAAATTATTTATGTAATGACACTTCATTTAATCATTATAATTATAATCTTAAATTATTTTTATTTTTTGCACATCTTTTTATTTTCTTCTTTTAGAAATAAAAATAAGTAAAATGTTAAATGTAATTAAAACCAAGCATATACTAATTAATACATGCATGTGTACGCACAAGACACACACATACACACACACACACACACACACACACACACACACACACACACACACACACACACACACACACACAATAGTTTTAGCGACATTCTAATTATGTTAAGACTACATAATACTACTAATCTATGATAACTCAACATAACCATAATATTACAAAACAAGACATATTTTGTTTTAATATAAGAATAATCTATATATTTTGAAAAATAAAAGTAGGAAAACTTTTTTCTTGATATTCGTGTCATCATTCAATCTCATGTTTTCTTACATCGATTCATAATTCCTATGTTAATGATATAATTCTTGTTACGCAATACAACATATCGCGACGCATCAGCGTGACATTCAATAATTGTATCGAGTATCGCAAAGCTCGACATTAATAACACGTCGAAAGCCAGAACGATATTGGATGATGTCATTCAATTTATGACAAGTATATTAGCCTTGTTAAAAATATCTACGATACTTTTTCTTTATTTCTTATTTTTCCAAAATATGTCATAGAATTTAATTATCATTCTTTCCATATACCTGCTCTTATAATTGTGTCGAAATAAGTATATTTTTATTTTCAAATCCATTTAATTCAAATTTTAATATTTGATCATTGCTAAAAATAAGTATGAAGATACAAACATGAAGAAATGATTATTTTTATAAAATATCGTTTATTTAATTGACCGTAGAGCAACTATATAGTTGCAATGTGCACGCACGCACGTAATATCACTTCTCATTTATATCACTATATCATTTTAATATAACAATTTATAAAGTATAAACATCATATTGCACTTATATATTATTATTAAAAATTATTATTGAAATTTATATAACGTAATATAAATTGTAACTATTCAATTACAAAATTTATTATGAAGGTTAAGTTTGAAAGTTACATGTACAGTTATACATATGATTCGATTATGGTATATAAGCATGCACATATCTGTATGCATGCGTGAAATTATGGTCACGCATCTCGCTTCTCTCGCGGTCCTCAAAAACGCCTCGGGATTGCACACACTGAAAATTCGATTCACTTTACAGACCCTAGTCCCCTTCTCTAAAAAAGAAATAACGTATCGCTCGCTCGGGAATCGTTCGCACATCCTTTAGTGCCTATTTTAAACAATTTACTAATCTGATTGCAATAAATCAAAGAAATTCGATAGATATTTAAACTACACTTTAATTATCCTCTAATAATCATCTGATAACTTTTTTCTTCAAATTATATAATTATATAATCTTCATATTTGTTAATCACTTTGGATATCCGAGCGAATATCTTATTAACCATTGTGGTAATATTTGTCGCAATAAATACTGAATAAATACTGAGAAGAACGTATGCCAAATGCCAACGTAATAAACAAATAATAAGAAATGTCGAAAACAATGAAATAATAGATATGGCATCACACGGCAAAGGTCAGTCAGGGCAGTACTTATTCTTTAAATTTGTCTCTGTTAAATGTAAAGATGAATAAAATTTATTATAATATAATGTTATTAATATTAAATTGCTTTGTGTCTAAAATATTTCAATCAGAAGTTCTTACGGTTTTTAAAAAAAAAAATAATCTGTTTTGTAAATAAACCTTGCATAAAATTAACTTGCATTAAACCTTGCATTAAAATTTTAACTAATTATGTAAACTAAACTATGATAGAATTTAAGTAATATTCTTAGGGCATTCTTAGACCTGAAATAAATCAGCCGTTTTATGTAGGAAGACTTCAAATTTTTTATTTAAAAAAAGAAACACATGTCGAAATGTAAAGAAAATAATCACAACTTAAATTAAAATGAATGTGATTAAAAAACATGTAAAAAACGGGTAAATGTGTACATATATTCTTAACAATTGCAGTGAGGAAAAAAAAACGTTAGATGACTCTTTAAGCTGGGATGTAAGCTGGCTCGATGAAGCCGGATGTTGATGTAAATAGCAAGATCGGAAAGTTGAATTTCAACATTCTCCCTGAATCTTAATGCTCTGTGTTATTGAAATTAGTTAGCAAGTCCATTGACGCAAAACTCGTGCTTTTTCAATGGAAGCCCTTTGATTAAGGGTGTTTGCCAGCATGAGCTCCGTAAGTAAATACTTCAATATCACGGTTTGTTTTTCAAGTACTTCCCGAATGTAATTATAGCGTACGTCAATGCGTTTGGATCTGGCGTGACAAACGTCACGGTTTTATGTGCCAATTTTTCAGCTCCTTGATTATCATTATAAAGGGTAGTCTTGGCCAAGTCATCAAATCCAATTTCCTTTAGAAAATCGACAGGATACACAGTCTTGTTGGTTCTCCGTATCTGAATTCCGCTTCCGTTGAGGATAGAGGAGAGAACGCTTGTTTTCTCTGCTTTTCCTCTGCTTTTTCTCCCAATCTGCATTCACGTATCAAGAATCATTTTCTTTTGTGAAAATGCGTTGTTCTTGCGTTTGAAACACAGAGCAGAATTAATGCAATGTTTTCAGATATCTAAACACGTGCTTTGCTGCTGTTCAATGTTTCTTCAGGTAACTGCGATTAAATTGACTTAATACACTCACTGCATGAGCAATATCGAGTCTGGTAGCTAAGGCTAAATACATTATGCTGCCCACTTGATTTCCCTGTGTGAAACTGAATTGCATAATTGCACATGAGATTGAAGGTTTAATTAAAATTTTTTGCTCAAATATATTAATTGTCACAGCGATAATACATATTTTTTAAACATCTCCTTTATATATTTATTTATATAATAATTTATATTTGTACGTACTGATTGCTAGATAATTTGAATTTAAATAGTTTAGTATGCAAATATACATTCTGATTGTGAACAGAAAATTTGCGCAAAAAATGTGAGTAAAACTTGGTATAAGAAACCCAGTAATCTACTTGCAAACTATATAGCGAAAATCCCACTCTTTATGCTAATAAGAGATTTCCGTAGCGAATGAAACAGCGACAATTCACAGATCGCTGGACATCTTTTCACAGTGTCTTTCTCTCTCTCTCTCTCTCTCTCTCTCTCTCTTTCTTTTTCTTCATCCATCCATCGGACCATCCGCTCTCCGGGGGTTGGCCGCTATGGCGATCGCGCAATAATACTAAAAAGATAAGACCTCCGGGAAAGAGAACCGGGGCGCGATGATACTGTCCACCCTTCGGAGCTATTGCTCCGAGGCTAGGTGGCCCATAAGGCTACCGACCTTACGTAGATAGACTATAGGGAAAGACTCTCACATGCAACCAAACACACTCTTCACAATAGAGCTATGATGCTTACGACGGACTCTCTACGCATCGTTGTGTGCTGCGCTAATAATGGGCGGACGCGCCAGCCGATCAGCCAGTTGACCGTGACTAGATAAAAAATACTGCCTGACAACCGACCACCCTCGAATTCGAACTGCTGGCGCTCACCCTATATATAGCGCAGAGAGCGTAGTAACAAACTATCGGACTGACTCTCTGGGGCAGTTGTCATGCTAATCACGTGCAACTTTGTGGGATGCGCGTTAACGGTGGGGACAGTTTGCGTCAGAACCCCAAGAATTCTAAAAAGAGGTTCGGTAATGCAGATCGTAAATTTAGTTCTCGTAAAGAAAAAACGAAAGAAAGATGGATTTTGTGATCGATACGCATTGTATGCCATCACAATATGGAATTTGCTCAAATTGGCAAAATAAAGATATTTTATCTTGATATATATATAAATAAGTAGATATAATATTCTTACTTTTGTTTACTGTTATACTTTTATTATTATTGTTAGTTATTATAATTATTATATATTTTATATCTTTTTTTTTACTGTCTAATATATGTAAATGTATTTTTTAACATGTCATTAAAAATTTTTAATAATATTTATTACAATGTTTAGTATTTCAATATTCACAAAAAGTGTTAAAATAAAATATTATCAGATAGAATTGAAAAATTAGTAAATATCAAAATCGAATTCTTTGGTAAAAATAAATGAAAATAGTTTACTTATAACACACACGTTATTTGAAAAAAAATATTTATAAATTTTACAAATATATTACGTTAAAGACATAGAAATGTATAAAGTAGAAATTTATATACATGTAAAAAAAAATTAGAAAAAATGTAGAAAATAAATATAAATGAACAAGCAAATCTACTTTTGCGTTACTCATTAAATTTCTTGAAACTTTATACATTTATGAAATAATGAAAATAATAAGTAATGAAATAATAGATACGTATTTTTTTATATTGGCAATAGTATAACTTTAGGGTGTAAGTTACTTCTTATTTATATTAACTTGTAATTAATTCGTTAAACTCATGATATTTAAGAATTAGCTAAATTTTAATGTGCCCTGCCTGTAACGTTTACTATTGATTGAAATTGGTCACGTTGCTAAAATTTTATTTATCCATATGATACAACTAAAATTTAACTTCATAGATTTCTTGTTATTATAATTGATCTTTTTTTCATTTTATATCATACCGTATTCGTCTGTTACGATTAACCGTAAATAGCAATCGGAAAGTAACATGAAATAATTTTCGTAGATAACTTGCTCAGAACAGATAAGGTTGGACTTGACTTATGAATTCTCCTGAACGATGGACGATGGGCAGCCCTACTATCGATATAATAAAATAAACTGTCAGCAGCAGCCCGCATAAAAATGCTAAAGAATCTCGCCGTCCACATTACCGTGTACGTAGATATTCCACCAAAGAAAATCAAACATAGTCAGATATCGTTTTTCTCAAGTGTTAAGAAAGCACCAATAATGTTTATAAAAGTCCTATATTTATGATAATAATCAGTACGAGAGAATTATTTATATGAACTCGAAATAAAAGACGTAAGACAAAATGAAACGTTTACATACAAGACAATACAAAAAAATGTGTTATTAACTTAAAATACTATTCTCATTCTTTTTCTTTATATATAGACAAAACTTATATAGACAAATAATTAAAGAAAAAAAGAAGAAGAATAAAAAAAAGGAAAAAAGAGAAAAGATTAATAAATGTTTCTCCTTTTGTATAATTTTCTTTGCTTTGTTTCCTCATTTTTTGATAAAATAAAATGTATTTTTATTTTGAGATTTATTATTTATTATTTTATTTATTATTTATTATTTTTTCAAAATATTTATATATATATATATATATATATATATAAATCTTTAAAATTGTAAACCTAGGAAAATTGATTTTAATTACTGCTGAACCATTATAAATCATGAAAATTATATTATTATTATATAATATGTTAGTGTTCGATGTCTAAGTTGTTGAACATGTTTATACCATTTCGTGGAATTACTCATCGAAAGTTTTGTTAATACTAGAATAATTGGTCTATTAATCCTTCCTATTTGACAATTTGCCCGTGGCAAAGTAGTGATCGACCGGTAATGATTAAATACTTAATTCCTTCGCCCTTACAATAATCTTCGAAAGAAGAGAATGCAGTGTCTCTATATTAGTAATAATGCAAGCTGGATTTCCAAAAATTGTAGCTGTTGGCAATTACTTTCATAGATATTATAGACTTGATAAGATATAACCAAATGAAGTGGAGTTATCGAATAGCTAGAATGTGTTTTTTATTTAGTCGACGGTCTAATGATTTCAAATAGTCTAATGATTTCAAATAGTGTTAAATGCACAAAGAAAAATCACTTTTGTTTG
The DNA here is from genome assembly GCF_055798465.1 of Pogonomyrmex barbatus. NCBI lineage: Eukaryota > Metazoa > Arthropoda > Insecta > Hymenoptera > Formicidae > Pogonomyrmex > Pogonomyrmex barbatus. Next base: position 303,441 of record NW_028297107.1, on the reverse strand, counting down.
GATTGAAAGGATTGAGAAATTCTTATTGTTTATCCACTTTCTTATTACTTAAAATACAAGATATCCAATTAACAATTACATTTTCAGTCTTTTTAATTACTTACAAAATGTAAAATGTAATTTTTATTTAACAACTTCTTTTACGCTTTATTGATCTTTGCCACAGGCAATCTGGATAATCTCATTTTGCATATCTTGTGGTATATAACAAACAATTTCTAATACCCTCTTCTTATTAACCACAATTATAATCAAGTAGCCTAAATAAATCAATAAAATTCTGTCGTTGATCAAGGACCAAAAGTAAATTTTATTTTTCAATGAAATATCAGATTATTATCTTTTTTTTTTATCCTCCTTATTAAGTTTATTATTATTTATTCATAAAAGTTATTAAAATATTTCAAAATTTTATTATTTATAAATATTTCAATGTTATCTTAAAGCAACAATTGTTTTTATGCTTGAGGATACGTGCCTTATAATATTATTGTACTGTATTGTATGTTGTATGTTGCTGTGTATTGTATATTGAAATAGCTGATATGCACCAGTCATTCATCGTGTTGATGATAAATGCAACATCGATAGTATCACCCATGCTCTTCCTGCCTCTGTAAATCATTGCCGAAACATTTAACCTTGGCATCATACACAAGATTAACTCGATGGCAAGTCGTAAAATTAATTTATGTAAAGGTATCAATCGTGAAATAATAAAACAATAAACAAAATAGCATATCTATTCTAAACATTATTTTGTACTATCTTATACAATGTACAGGGTGTTCCGCGAGACTTCTGCCATCGCTCGTAAAAAAAATAGTTGGGACCGAGCTGAATATAAAAGTCCCATACCAAAAGTGCCATTTTGTGATATTCGCAATAATAATCGAGATATTAATTGTTAAAAATCACCGTATTAACCTGGCCCACCGGTAAAGCAAGCGCGATCATTATTGATCGCCGCGCGCATGAGGCATTGATTACTTCAAACGACAATAGCTACGCACGAGATTATTAGAATGTTAGATTAATATTTACAATGTGTGTACGCTTGAATAAACACATAAAAATTTCCGCATGTAATGGTAATAACTATTAATGAGATTTTTGCGGTAGATCGCACGCGCCGTCATAAGGAAGGGAGAGAGAGAGAGATCGGCAAGAAGGGAGTCTTAAAACCGTTAACGATATCACTCGTCAATCACGCTGACGGTTGGTGGCTGATGTGCAAAGAAGCGAAGAAAAAAAGGAAGAAATTATACCGGCGTAATGCCGGAAAATGCGATCAATCCCGTCGTCAGGCAAATACACGAGCGAGTCTTCTTGGTCGCGACTCGCATGAACGATCGTGAATCAAATCACAGTCTGCTCCTCCACCACAACGATAAAAGTAATTCCAATAAAGAGATCTTTCGTATTGTGTCCATATGAACATAACGTCTATAACGTCAAGTCGGGATCAAAATCTCATCCTCATATTTGCATTAAAAATTTAATGAAATACCAAATATACTTTCTTTTACGTATCTCCTATTTAATTTTAATGACAATAACAAACAGTGATACATATAACAAATATTAAACCTAAAAAATTAACTTTTATTTTGAATCATAACTTTAAATGTTTAAGTTTTGTATAGTATTAGTATAATGATAGTAATAATAAAATTATCTTATTTAAATGAGATAAATATGACTCAGACAAATAGAAATAACAAATCTAAAAAAATCTTTCTCTCTGTGTATTAGATTAATAACTAAAAAATAAAATTATTTTGTTTTATTCATTATTCATACTTTCTCTATTCTATAATCATAATATTTTTGCTAGATTTTCATATTATTAATTAACAATTAATCGTTTCAATTGGTATTATTGGTATTGGTACTATACTTCTTTTTACAAATTTGTCTGTTTTCTTAAATTTATCAATTTTGATGTGACAATGTCGAAAATGTGAATCACTTAAATATTAAGTGTGAAGTAAGAAGGATGAAAAGAAAACTTTCTTTGTACTTTCATTTCTTTATTGTATATTTATAATAACAAATATTGTTTTACATAATTTTGCAATGTTTTTGTTGCAAAATAAAATTTACAAATTTATATCATAGATACTTCAAAATTAATAAATTATGTTGCGCAAATTTTGTACGATTTTACATAAAAGGAGATGTATTTAATCAACGTAATACATTTCTCTTTTTAGATTATTTACAAATAAGATAAGAAATGATATCTTCAAGTGTAATAATATGTTTGTCATTATAAATACATTGTATTTATTGTGACATTTAATCCAATATTAATGTGACCCTAACGCTTATATAAGAAACTAAACATACATATAACATATAAATATATAACAATTACTTTATTTCATTTTTTACTTAACAATAAATATTTTTATTAAAATATACGCAGAAGTTAATTAAAGGTACCAGGATTTTAAAACTTATTAATTTATTAAAAAACCATTAATTTATTTTAAAAATTTATTAAACAATAATAAAAATCGATTTTGTTTTATATTTTCTTTGATTAATTTTATTGTTATCAGTAATAGTTTAAGTTAAAATGACTTATATTAAATACAAAAATCCTTTTTCTTAGAAACAAGATCATAAAAAAAAGGACAATAGAAAAAATAGCTAAAGCAGGTTTTCTGCTTATTTCTTCAAAAACATGCAAATTTACAAGGCGAAAATTATATATATAATTCTGGGCTTATAAATTTGCATGTTTTAATGCAATAATAATTATAACAACAACAACACAATAATAATAATAATAATAATAATAATAATAATAATAATAATAATAATAATAATAATTGTGTGTGTTGTGTGTGTAAGATAATGATTGCAATTATGACTCTTTGGAATTATTTCAAGCTATTAAAATATCGATGTTCTAAGTACCGATATTTTGACATTTATTTTATATATATATATATATATATATATATATATATATATATATATAATTGAAACTCATATATATAAATTTTATACTGTTTAAAACAAAATAAATAAATCATTTATTTCTGATAATTTTATTTAATGATATTTATATCACATTATATGTATTTTATAATGATATTTATATTATTCTTTAGAAGACAAATTTTCGTTCTAAAATTTTATAACTTTTGTTCAAATAAACTTTATTATATTTTATTGTATTTTTTCACCGTGAGACTGTTTCAGCCATAATTACTTATGACTTTTGTCTGATACAATTAATTCTTAAAGATTAGCAAGTCTTTACAAAGATTTGTTATAAAAGTTTGTTGAATTAAATTTGGAATAATAATTTCAAATCATCAATTCAAAATTCAAAATTATTGTTAATCAAGAGAAATTAAAAAAAAACAATTCATAACTTTAGATTATACTTTATAATATTTATTTCTAAAATAATAAAACTTACTAATCTTTAAACGCCTCGCCTCATTTAAAATAATTAAATTGAATTTATCCATTTTCTATATTTCGTAATATAATTCTCTCTTTATATATTGGAATTTATTATAAAATTTTTTTGTAAAGTTTAATTGGGATGTTTACATGCTATAAGAGCTTTACTCTTTCACTTACGATTCCATTTTATCTCGATGAAATAGTGTGAAGTTATATCATAATGACGTCATTACATGATTTATAAATATCGTCAAAGCGAATATTATGAATTTATAAACACTTAAAGCATGTAAGCATCCAAGCTCATGTAAATAATAAAATGCTTTAGAGATGTTTTTATTCAAATAAATATTAAGTTTTGAAATTAAAATTTAAAAAATTCTAAATAATATATAGAAAACGTAATAATAAAATAACTCGATTAACCGAATAAGTATTATATACATAATAATAGAAAGGGGACTAAAATAATGAATTTAAGTTTGAAGATTTTTCCTAGTTTTTATGGTAACATAAAAATAATAATCTATTTTCAGATTTATTAAATCTTTACTTTTAATTTGTAAAAGTTGAAAAATTGATAAAGGGATTAGAATTTTTTAAAATTAATTTTTCAAGAACATGTAAATTTTATGATATATAGATAGAATAACGTTAGTACTGAATAGAATAAGAAAGATCAAGTTAAACTTAAGATAAACTTCTTTAAATAAGAAAACATATGTTATAAACTTGCATGAAGTTTTGTATATGTAAATTTCAAAGATCACTGATTATGAATCTAATGTCAAAACAGAAAGCTTTAAAATAATAGATACAACATGGCGGCTAGAAAATATAAAATTTTACAGATGTGTGTGTGTGTGTGTGTGTGTGTGTGTGTGTGTGTGTGTGTGTGTGTGTGTGTGTGGAAAGGGGCGCGCGCGCGCGCGCGCGCGCGCACACACACACACACACACACACACACACACATATATATATGCGTATACACATACATAGTTTACATTAAAATGATTATACAAATATTTTTGAAACTATTATATCATTTTAGGATCATAATTATTAAAATTTAATGCATTTATTTAATTCTTGTAGTAATAAATCAATATGCATTAAAATTAATATTCATTTTTTACTAAATATGAATCAGAATGGATCAGATCTTCAAATCAAATTGAAAGGAAAAAACTGAATTTTTATATTAAATAAATGAAAGTGAAATTTCCCGTCTATTAAAAAAAAAAAATTTCTTCGATTTCTATTTTTCAGGATTCTTTCTGAAGTGTTTTTTGGAATGAATCCTCTCGCCTCTCACTTTTTGGAATTCTTTTGAAATAAGTTTCCTTGCTTTGCAATTTTCAAAACATTTTTGTTTATAATGAAAATTTGCTTACACTAATTAAATTATTTTTATATCTAAAAACATAGAATGTAGGAACGGCAACAATTTGAATCCAAATAAAAATACTTGTTAAATTTATTATTTATTGTAAATTTATTATTTATTGTAAATTTTTAAATGCTAAGTCCGCAAAATTCCCTTTCAAAATATTACACGACAATATCTATAAAATACGCAAAATTAAATATTTGATTTATTGCATATTAACAAAAATTATAAAAATTTATTGAATTATTTAGTTTATTCCAATATATATATATATATATATATATATATATATTTATATAACAAAAATTATAAAAGTATTTAGTTTTTTCCAAAATATATATATATATATATATAAGAATAAATTAAATAGTTTTATAATTTTTTATTTTAAATCAAATATTTAATTCTGCGTATTTTAACAGCACTTATTCTTATATATGCAACCTAATCTTTACACGCACATACACACACATACACACACGCGCGCGCGCGTGCGCGCGCGCACGCACGCACGCACGTACACACACAATATCGAATTGATATGTCGTGTTATATAAAAAAATATCAAAGTATCGGTATTATTATTTCAGTCTGATATTGCAATCATTACAATATAGATACTCTTTTCAATATAAAAAACATAACAAAATAAAATAAAATTGTGATAAAGAATTATTGTAGTTTCTTTGGTGTATCTGATAATTTTTGCGAAGATATCATCGTTGTTACTTACTAAGAACGATTCACGCCGTCTTTTTTGGCCCTTTACGAAAGCGAAGTGTCACTCGCTTCCTCTTACAGGAACGAAGAACATAACGCGGAAAAGCGAATGGCACCCCGGCACCCTGTGGCTGTTTGACTTAATTTTACGAGGGGTCGCCTGGGACGACAAGGACAGCATCGGAAGGGTGAAATGCGCAGTAGTGGCAGCAGTGGAAGTTTAGCAGATAAAAATTATCCATTTAAAGTCGAGAGGGAAACTATAAAAATGCAGTTAAGTTGTTCACAAAAAAACGCTCATAGATTTCGTGCAATCGAGTAAATGTCCAAAGAACAAAAATTTTAAGAAATTAAAATGCTGACTTATATATTGGACGTAGTTTTTGCGAAAATTTCTTCTCTAAAAATTTGACTTTATTTAATTGTAGTAAGAGATACAATGCTACAAAATGTAATAAAATTTGAAACGCAATGTAACAAATTTCAATCTTGTTAAGCTATATTCTGATATGCTTTTTATGTTATATGATCTGATCAATTTTGAATAAAAGATTATTGAAATGTTAAGCCAAAAAGCATAATTACAATATTTTCCATGAGTACATGATATAAATATTATGCAAAAAATTGCTCGATAAATTATAGGGGAAAGTTGCTGAATACATATCGATTGTCTAAATCATATCTTTTATAGCATATTACAAAAGACTTATAACAAATTAAATTGTTATTGATAAAAGATTAAACATAAGTAAGTAATAATAGTATCTGAAGTATCACGTTACAATTTCTAATGTTCAATTGTATATAAATCAGATCAAATAGAAAATATAATAATAGAATAAATGGTAATACATTCGCGGCAACTCCATTCCTAATGTTGTAAATAACCATCGCGAATATTAATTTTTTTTATATATATGGAAAAAGTCAAAGAAAATATATTAGTTTTTTTCGCAAATTAAAATAAATTTAAGAAAATAAAATCTAAGTGCTGACAAAAAAACAAGTACTATTCCTCATTGGAGGTTTTATTTTATTTAAAAAAGAAGTTGCATATATGCGCGCACGTGTGTGGTGTGTGTGTGTGTGTGTGTGTGTGTGTGTATGTGTGTGCGCGTGTATGCGTGTGATGTACGCGCGCAAGCAAAAAAACACCTGATATTTATGGTCCAGCTGATCGGCCGTTCCATTTGCGGAATCTCACTAAATCACCAGTCAGTATACGCCTAGGAAGGAACTAGCCGCTTCTGCCCACAACTCACGGGCAGCCATAAGGTTCCGATGTACTGTAATGACACGAGTGAAGGATGGAAGAAGAAATCGATGAAAAAGAAAAGTTGAAGTCTTATACAGCGTAGCTTTGGCAGAGGGCACGTCTTCCAAACGATGTGTCGTATCTGAAAAACTACGCACGAGATCAAGATCCATATATATATATATATATATATATATATATATATATATATAAACTACACAGGATATGTATGTATATATATATATATATATATATATATATATTTGTATGTGTGTGTGTATGTGTGTGTGTGTGTGCGCGCGCGCGCGTGTGTGTGATGTACATATTCTGTGTAGTATAATATAATAATTGACTGAATTTTTCAGAATGCATGATATAAAACTTGCACAATTAAGCAGAATAAAATACTTTAAAAAGTTTCATGTAAATTTAAATAAAATATTTGATATTAAGAAGGGAGTCGGTAATTTCTTTATTATGTACAACAATTTTGCTAATAATTAATATTTTGAACTGAAAATTTAACGATTATATTCCTCAAAGTGTTAGTTAATTAATTTCAGACTTTAAGTTCTAAAATGTTCGTTATTTAACTTATGACATTATTTATAAAAATGCAAGACTTGCGTAATGTTTCAAAGAGAAATAAAAATGCTAATGAGTAATGGTTTCTCACTAAAATATATTTAAAAAATTAATTCTTTTGAAGAAATAATGATATCTTATTACCAAATTACACGTTTCTTCAAAATAAATTCTTGAAGAAAATAATAATGTATAACTATAAATCTTTATTATAAATATTATTGATTGACTCCTAGATAAGAAACTAGATACAAATTATCAAAAAAACAATTTCTACGAAACAAATAGATTTTTAAATTCAACTTGAATGATTGATTTCTCAAACTTTGTCTTCAAATAAAAAATTTTATAAAGAAATATTATTTTCAAAAATTGCAAACATAGTCATCTTTTCAATTCCGGAACAATCAATATGTACCCAATTCCATATCTTAGTAATTTTATTCACGTCTGAACATAAAACTACAATTATAAAATTACAATTAACTAAATAATTATATGGTTTAACTAAAAAAAAAAATTTCCCGTAGTTCTTAAATGAATTAAAGTTTTTTTTTTCAAATTGCTCCATTAATTTTAATAAGATATACCAATAATCATATTATATAATAGCTGTATTGATATTTTTTTATAATAAAATATTTTATTTTTGTAGGATTCTTTTCTTATTTTGATTGAAACTAGAAGTTGAAGTTACTTTTAATATCAAATTTTTTATAAAAATAATAAAAGATAGTTTATTTGATAATGTGGAGATATTTATATAAACAAAATAGATTTTTGCACAGAAAATAGTTAGGAATGTATATTACATGGTGTGGACATGTACGGATATAGGTTGCCTAAATAGATACTCAATTGGAGCCAAGTCGAAGAAGAAGACTCAGAAAGAGTTGAAGGGAGGGTATATAGGGAGGGGGTCGATAGGGAGATTAGGGAGACAGACTTGAAGGAGGATTCGTTCAAAGGAAGGATAGAGGGATATAGAGAATAAAATAGAATAAGAAAAATATTATTGAAAAATATATTATATTATTTGAAAATATTAAAAACAATTTAAAATGATGTATAAAATTTTAAGATAATAGAATTGCGTTAATATCACATGCGCGTTTCACGATTATAAAATTAAATAGACATATAAACAATGCATTTTTTTCATTGTTTCATTTCAGTAAAATAGTTAAGAAACATGGTATTATTTCACGCAAAGTTGGAATGACAGCGGGATCTATGATTGTATAGGCTATTTGATAATTGTCTTTCGTTGGCAAATAGAGTAGATCAAACTAAATAGAAAAAAATTCTATTATTTTAAGAATTAAATTTAAAAAAAGTCTCAAAATCATATATTTTGCAATTTTTAATAATTAAAAGAAATAGTTAATAAAAATCTGCGCATGAGTGCGCATCCGCGCCAAGAGATAGTCCAGCACGTATAGTAGAAGGGAATAAGGTAGTTTGATCTGATTAGTGAATATCGATTATTTTTGATGAGCCGATTATCCGATTAGGTCAGGATAGCTTTCTTCTAAATCATTACACTCGAAACGTTATGATTGTATCGCTTCTTCGTGAGTGTAGCGTTTATCAATTTTTCAAGTTTATCTATCTTAACTCGATTAAACTGAGAAATTTTAAGTAAATTTTTTTTAAAATCTTATACTTTATTTTTGTAAATAATCTTTAAAAAAAAGAGAGTAATAATAAAGTAATTAATATAGAACATATTTTAAAATTCATGTATTCGAAAATTATTTTAAATATTATAAATAAATGTATAATAAGAATTTTATAACTTTTTATGTAAACATTTTTATACAATTTACTACGTATTTTTATATTTTTAACAAATTATTAAATTATAACTTCATTTAACATTGATGGAAATAATGTTTAAAATTAATATTTAAAAAACTTTCTTACTTAGAAAAAAGTTATTATTGTTCAGCTAATTTAAACTTAAGAAAAAGATAAGATAAAATGACTACCTTTTCTGGTTTATAATCTTCTTATTTTCCTATCTCCTTAAAATTTTATTTATTTAGCGAATATCACTCTTTGATAGTGGCTCTCATGTATATATACACCTCATTATATAAAATGTGTGTGTGTGTGTGTGTGTGTGTGTGTGTGTGTGTGTGTGTGTGTGTGTATGTGCATGTACGTTTCTCTATGTGCATATCTATAGATGTGCATAACCTACATGCTGTGTCATGAACTACCGCAAACCTACATCGTCATCAGAAATGAAAGATGCTGGCATCGCCGAATCTTTCCTTTCACCACCTTTTACAGGCGGTGAGAGTAAACGTGACGTCACCGACTTAAAGCTACCGAACGAAATGAATACTATCGATTGATTCTTACTATCCGAGCAGAAAGATTAGACACTGATATATCAAATAAGTCTATTTCTTGATGACATTATTACTGCGCAATAATAGCTCATCTACGTATATTAATTACTGATTATAATCGAGTGTTCCGCGAGACTTCTGCCACCGCTCGTGAAAAAATAGATGAGACCGAGATGAACATAAAAGTCCCATACCATTTTGTGATATTCGCAGTAATAATCGAGATATTAATTATTAAAAATCACCGTATTGTTAAAAATCATCCGGCTCGGCCGGGCTAATCGGCAAAGCAAGCGCGCGGTAAGATACTCCCGCCCGGTGATCATTGTTGATGGGCGCGTGAGGAATTGTTTACCTCAAACGGCAATAGCTACGCACGAGCCGCTTGAAGTAAACAATTCCTCACGCGCCTTCTTATCGCGCGCTTGCATTTGCAACATTTGATAAATGTATTCCTCATTTATCAATTGAGCCTGAAATTTACAGCCGATACAGCTATTGCTGAGATATGAAAATGTAAGCTGCACTTATCTCAGCGACTCGTGCATTACAGATAGCCACGGATGTCTCATCGCAAATTTCGCTGCACTTTAAAAGCGCGAGACATCATCCATGTCTCTTGAAATTGTGAGCTCCAATTTTTTCAACAACTCACGTAAAAAAATTACAAATCTCTCGCTGCCATTCTTCGATATTTCATTGTGCGTGAATCTGATGCGAGACGTTACCGTATTTTTTGATTTATGTATAACATTAAATGTTGAATTAACAAGTTAAATTACTTGGTTAAAAAACTATTATTTTGCAATAAAATTCACATTCTGTATAATTCAGGAACATCTGAATTTTTATATTGAAATATACAAGGCGACCCATCAACATGACGTAGTAAATAGCTAAAAGTATGGTAAATATGTAAGAAAAAACGGTTCAAACAAAAATTATAGAATTTCAAGTTACATGATTATGAATTGATTCATTCACAGATGGAGCACTCAATATTTTTTATAATCGCCATTTTTTTTAAATAGACTTATATGTTTTTTATTATATAATATAATTTCTTTAAATATAAAAATAATAGGAAAAATAATAGATTATCAAAAATCGAACATATAACGAAATATTTAATGTGAAAATATGCCAAAATATAATATCTCGTGAATTATTGACTCTTTGATGACTGTATTCGAATATTTTTATATTCAGAATAATTAGAGAAATTATATTATATTATATTAGAAAAATAAATAACTTTACTAGGAAAAGTGATAACCAAAAAAAATCTCTACATTTACTTCATTTGGATGAATCAATATCATAATCATGTTGCTTCTCTGAAATCTCACAACTTTTGGAATTGGAACATTTTTCCATATATTCCATATTTTTCGAAATATTTGCCTATGTCATTTAAAATGAGCTATCCTATACAAAAAAATAATATATAATTTATATAAGTTATAATACAGATACTGTCATAAGTTATATTTATAATTATTAATTATAAAAAATATATTTTGACAATTACAAAAGAAATATTAACTTTCTTCTTCTATAACAAATATTAACTTTATATAATGAATTATTATATTTCATAAAAGAAATATCTTTTTATAGACTATCTTGATATTTTGTTAGTAACGTTCTTCATGTTTTTTTTTTTAATATTTTTTTCTCATTTAGTGATCTTTCTATTTATTACTATAAATTTAAATGCACATTTGCCAATAAATAAATGAAAAGTAGATCTATCTATAGGAAAAGAAAATTCTGAAGCAGAGGGGTTGTTATAGAAGATAGAGATAGGTCACGATGCCAGCGTGACTTAACAATAAAGCTCATCTCACTTCCGGTTTGTTCCTGAGTTCCCCTCTGCGTCAGTACCCATTTCGACACTTTGATACATCTTCATATAGCTTGTCACGTCATTGACTATCTTGTCTATCGCTCCAAGTTATGAACCAAGTTGAATATTCGATGTAACACGTGGGAGTTATAAAACACAAAACGTGAGACCTCAAATAATCTTTTCTCACTTTCTTTCTTTTAATTTCCCTTCTTTTTTTCAATAATATATTCTTATTTATACAGCAAGAATAATATTGTGCAATATCATTACATTGAGAGAAAACAAGATAGTTTCATATTTCTAAAATTTAAATTTCTACTAGTGCAACTAGTTTTACAAAGTAATAAGAATCAAATTAGCACTGAATACTATAAAAGTATAATAACATACATAACATATGTGAATTGTTAATTAATAGTGAAATAACGATTAAACTATAATTACACAGTTATATAAACTTTATACAAATAGAATATGACAATTACATTTTTTCAGTTTAGATAAATATTTTTTAAATAAACATAATACCATAATATTATTGAGATAACTTTAAAAAATACATTCTTACAATATAGTAGTTTAGTCAATGATTTACTATAAATAATTAATTTTCTGTTATATTTTCTGTTATATTCTGTTATATTTTCTGAGTTCATATTATATATTTATTATTTTGTTACAACTTTATATAGTTGAGATATTATTTAGTCTCAAATTTTTAATTTCTAGATAGTACGACTTTTTTTGAATATATTTATCCACGATACAAAATTTGTAGTTGTAGCAATATGACTATAATTGTTTAACATAATCAAAAATACAAACTGTGTGTAGTAAAGATATTTTCATCTCTTTAGAGTTAAATTACGTACCTGAAATTAAATTCTATAATAAAGAAAATTAATAAATATAAATATTTTAAGAACTTTAATACAGCTAGATTTAATTAAACAAAGAATATTATAACAAGAGCCAAACGAATCTATTGAAACGAACAAGCAGTCAATCTGTCAACTTGACATACGACGTCTGTTTGGGGATTCATCGAGGGTCGAGAACGAGCCATTGTCAAACGACCCTTGTGAACAAGTCTATTAAATCCTCATTAGAACTTTATCCTTTACCATGTTTGACAACCATTAAAAGCTCATGCAGCTTTTGCATGACAGAATTTATCTTGATATCATGGATACTTTCATAATATAGGAAATAATTCAATTTTATATTGTTCATAATTATTTTTTATTTTTATGTTTATTTATTTAATATATCTGTATGATATCTTGAGAAATATGATATATATATTTTTTTAATATTAATAAAAATTTTATATTATATTTAATATTAATAGAAATTTTGTTGTGGCATGGTCCTTTTTCAAAGTGGATTCATGCAATCGTGTTTAAAATTTTTTGACTAAAGAAATGTGTACAGTTTAATTATTTTGAAAGATTTTTAGAAATACTAAATAAAAATAATATTAAACTATAAAAACAGCGGATTCAATATAGTAAATGTAAAAAATAAGAAAATATTTCTAGAGCCTGATATAAATTTTTATAAAAACAGTTTCCCTCAAAATATAGATTCAAATTATATAATAAAATTTTTTAAATCTAATGAAACAATGTCAAATGTGCGCGCGAGCGCGCGCGCACGCACACACACACACACACACACACACACACACACACACACACACACACACACACACACAAACACAGTGTTTGGTTTTTAATGATACAGCACCTGTATGCAGAGCCAATCAAACTGAACAGAAAAGTCCTGAAAGGAACAGAAAATCGATGGAGGACACAAAATGGTAGAGGACTTTTCTGCTCAGTTTGATACCGCTGTATCTGCACACAAGCGGTGTGTACTATTAAGAATCTGACATCTTGTATACAGCCCTTGACTATCAAATTAAGACCGTATGCAAAGATTTCATTTTTCTAACTATAACGTTATGTCATAAACAAGACAAATTGTTCTTGGCTGCTCAAATTATTTCTAAATACATAAACGACTATGCATACATAGTTATTATTATTCTGAGAATGACAAAAGAGCGATTCGAAGAATGTATGATTTGGCTACAACTTTGCGTGGCAAAAATGCCTGTGTTATCACTCTCTTTACTCTGACTCGGTATCGATATTCTAACATAAAAATGCAGTCGTCCCTAATCGCTCGTCATTTATGGAAATTCTGTCATTCTCACGATAATAGTAAACCAATTATTATGTATACATAGTCGTTTACGTATTTGGTAATAATAATTCGAGCAGCCAAGAATGTCAATTTGCCGTTTATGGCATAGCGTTACAGTTACAGTTAAAAAGTGAAATTTTTGCATGAATATCACTATGTAGTTCTAATTTGATAGCTAGAGGTTACATATTTAAATTCTGCTCCAAATAAATGAATTTTTGAAATTTGCCTCAGGGGAGAGAGTATCCATATGTGAATTTCGATACCTCGGAAATAATCGGTCTCAAATGAAAAATAAGAAGAGCCACTTGAACGAGCCACTTGCTTCGAAACGATTTTCAATGTAATGCGTCTATACCTTTCCCCTACAGCATTCTGAGGAGACAAGAGAAAATGATAGGATATAGATTATACTGATACTGATTATCATGAGGAAGTAACCATCATTTTTGTAAAATATTTTTGTAAAATATTTATTTTTAATGTTATTTTCTCACTTCCTATTTAAATATTTTCAGGAGAGGACATGCTTTCGTTGCACTGAAATTTTCTAAAAACAATCCTAAGAGGCATTGTTTTATTTTTCATCTAAGTTCAATCTTTTTCAAGATTATATGAATAGATTGATCAATAAAAATGGATCCCTCTCACAGACATAATTTTCAAGAAAAAAAAAAGGATGTTTAGCAATATTTTCTCGTTAGTATTTTAAAAATCCAGAAGAAATATCTAAAATCCTCTTTATGAACTTGTAAAGGTTGTGGCAATCCCGGCTTTCATTCTCTCTCTTACTTCCAACTAAGCGGGTTTTTGAGACTGCGAAAGAGGTGAACGTATTGTTTACCGACGTTCCATCTCGATGGTTTCATCGCCGAATAGCGATGTCAGCAGAAATGGCGTTGCAAATAAAGTGAGGGAAGCGGGAAAGACTGACGGATTTGTTCATGAAATCGCGCACTGCGTGATCGTGTTTCCAAGTAGCAAAACCGAGCGTTTGCACAATTCAAAGATTTATTTGCTGTTATGATAGCGATTTCGATTAGACTTTACCAATAATTTGTGATACATTTCAAATACATGAAATTTGTCTTCCAAGTATGAATATTCTGTTGGAAGTGAGTAAGACTACATTTTTGAATAATAATTTTAATGATAGGGATATTTAAGATTAATCATACTTTTACTCTCTTTTTTTTTTTCTTTTTAATTTTACTTTTTTAGTCCTGACTGTTACCAACCAAAGGTTGTTATAATTTCAAATTAATCTTTTCATTTTAAAAATACAAAATACGAATAAATTACGTGGCCAGAAAGTATAAGATTTTAATAAAAATTGAAATAAATTAATTTTTCTAAAAAAAACAATTTTATTCAATAAGACAATCAAAATTAATTCAAATTCAAATTTAAATTTCATAAAATATATAATCTTTTCTTTCCTGCAAACATAATTTTTATCAGTACTTTTATGAAAAATCAGATTTAAAAAAATATAAAGATATTATTTATAATTTCTTTTCTCTTAAATTATTTTTTCTTATTTATTTTTTAACGAAATTATTTCCAATTAGACTATGTTATTGATTCAACAGCATTTTTTTCTCAGTGTGTGTGTGCGTGCGCGCGCGCGCGCGCGCGTGTGTGTGTGTGTGTGTGTGTGTGTTATATGTGCAACTAATTCATATTATGCATTACAATGTACAACTCACATATAATATCTCTAATTTGTCTTTACTCACCAATAGAAGAATCCATTAATACAACGAATTCTTTAAGTCCAACAAGCGCCTCCTCGGCGCTGTCGATGTCACAGATAAACTTCAGGACTTGCAGGTGCTGGTTGGTGTTGCTGTTGTTGCTGTGAATGTGGTTGCTGATTTTGAGTTTGATGTTGTTGTTGCTGCGTCATTTGTTGTTGATGATGATTATGATTGTGATTATGATTATGATGGTGACTCTGTCGCGTTCTCAACATATCGTATCTTTGCTTGTAAAGGTCACGTTCCTGTTGAATCCGCGTCAACTCAATCTTCGTACGTTGAAGTTCATTTTGCAAGTTCCGATTGGTGCTCTCGAGATCTTGTCGTTGCTGTAGTCGTTTGCTGCGACAGTTCTGAGCATAACCGCGATTCTTTAGTGTTCGCCGTTTTTGCTTCAATCGCACAACCTTTACACACAATCCAGATTTATATAATTAAACAAATATAATTAAACCTATGTACTTTTATATTTTTAGCATTCTTAAAACAAGGATGAATTATACATTACAAGTACAAATTTCTTTAAGCAATTTGTTTTTTTTTTTTGCATCGATAGATTTATTTCATTAATTTGTTCAATAATACAATTATAAAAGTAAAATAATCGAAAAATAAATATTTTACGACATATTTAATATTTCATGTTTCAAAAATATCAGACTAAGCTATAAAGAATAAATTCAAAACTAACAATTATTAAACGTAACCTTATATAAATAATAAATATATAATAATAAATAAATATATATATATATATATATATATATATATATATATATTAAACTTAGAAAATTAAATACTTTTTTAGTATAAAACCATTTTTAGTATAAAAACTTCATAATTTACTTTGTCGTATAAAAAATGAAATCATACATTGATTTTAAAATTTATTTTTACAATTTTTATAGATAAAAAGTTATCAATGTTATATCAATTTCAATTCCTGATTTGAGATTTTAAATATTATCTTTTTTTTTTGCAGAAACAGAAAACAAAAGATTTTAACTCACCTGTTCCCGTGGACAACCATGAAGACGTTTATTGAGTTCGCGTACAGAAAGCGACATCAACAGTTCATCGTCCATGAGTTCCTCCTGAGGATTCGTACCATTACAATTAGAGTATAGACCGTTGCTCGAACGATGGGCTGGCGTGGGTCCACCAGCGCTGCAAGAACTCACGGAACAGACACTTAATGGTCTGCCCGGTTGTATTGATAAGCCTTGCATACTATCCTCCATTCCCTGCATTACACCCCCGCCTGCGGGAAGCATTCCTCCTCCTGCATTCGGACCACTATAATATTCTAGATGATTTGACATTGCCAAATATCCACCTATAACAATAAGATAACAGAAAATTTTAATTTACTAAAAAAAAAAAAAAAATGAAAGATGATAAAATATAAGTGAAGAAAAGAAAAAATAATAAAAAAATAATAAGTTAACATAACATTTTTATTCATTTTTAGTAATAATTAACATGTACAATTGAACAATTAGTCTCTATTTTCAATTTTTAGCAATTATTAATTATTTTTTCTTTACTAGATATGTAATATTGCATATTTGATATTAACATGTAGTTAACTATAAAAAGCAAATTCAAATATAATAAATTAATATATGTATATATATATATATATATATACACATTATACTGCCGTAGCTAAGAGGTTAATGGACCATATATTTAAATGCGCCTAATGTCTAATTGTTTTTTGTCTGTAATTGCCAATAGTTAATTGTTTCTACTTGGATACATTGCATGTCATCGCAATTTTCCATAATGACAATTATTCTCAACAATGAGATTGAAAGGAATATAATGACGTGATAATTGTCTGCGGGATTAATGGGAGAAAATACATGTACCGCGGTGCAGATTTATGGAGAGATTTTCCAGATGTGCATACATGATATCCTACGAGGTGCTAAATTTTCGTGCTCATTTAAATAAATCTTATTGTCCACAAATAAATTTTTTAAGTATCTTCTTTTCAGTATAGGCATATCACATTCTATGTATGTATGTATGTATATTTCGTTGAGAAATACGTACATTAGACATACATTATATATGTATATATAAAATCACACGGAGAAAAAATTAGAGTTGTCACAACAGAATAATAATGTTATTTTTTGTCTGTCTACATACAAGAAAGTTATCGGAACCATGATATTTTGCAAGTGACTTATATAGTAACCCCAATCATAGTGAGGGTAGCTACAATGATGTAGCGTAATGATTATTTTTAATTACAATTATATGTGACGATTCTTTTTAGTAGTAAAATTATCTATTCTACAGGTACAATAGAACAGTGCTGTATCCTGCGAATATATTTTATAGATCCCTCAATCACTATTTCTGCAGATCACATTAGAAACAGAGCAATAATTTTTTCGATTTAAGGTAACTACATATGAAAGTATTTTAATCAAATGTTAATTATTGTAAGAAGTACAGTTGTGAGAATCATATAAATAAATATATCTTATAACAGCTGTATTCAATGTGACATTCGATACAACTTGAATCCACATTTCTACATTTCTTTTTCAATCATGAGAGAATGTTCACTCTTTTAAACTTTTAGCAGTGAAATTTCACTCCAAGCCTTAGTGACAATTGAGCGTCACAGCAGATCAAGTATATGAATTTTATTACAAGGTGGAAGTGAAACATTCACTCAATAATTATAGTGAATTTGTCACTGGAATGAATTGAAAAATTTACTCCAAAAAGGAGTGAATATACATTATTTTATGGTCTTCTCCATTTGTCACACAATACACATAGGCCAATATTTATAGTCAAATGTTATATTTAAGACTGTCTTAAGTATTGTCTTAAAAGGTTATCAACCAATCATGGAGCCGTATTAGCATCTTGAGACATTACTTAAAACGGTCTTAAAATAAGACTCGATTATGAATACCTGTCACACTCTATAATTTCACATACTATCGTTTATTTGCAGATTATACATTTCAATATTTGTAATTTATGGAAATTCTCATCTTTCTTGAATTAAATAAATAACGCTTACCTGTAGCAAAATATTTGAATTCATTGTACATAATCAATATCACAAAGCAAACATATTATACCACAATATGATAATATCAACAAATATGTAATATCTTCTTCGTCTTACGTCCTTCTCAAAATGCATCATTGATAACATCAAGCTAAAGTACTCCGCTAGCAATTAAAAATGTACTTTATTTCTTAAACGATTTAAGAATTTACTCTATTGAAGTGACATTCGTCATGCATTTTGCATTGAATTGTCAATCGATGTTTTGATCAATCGGTTGATCGAGTATTCAATTATTACATAAGAGTAGACCGATTAACTGCAAAGGAGTGAAAATTGTGAAAATTGTGAAAATCACTCTTAAAACAGCGTTACTCATTTATTGTTAAGGGTGAAATTTTGAATGCTAAAAGTTTAGAGTGCGTTGTTGTAACAATCATTGCAATTTTTTTTCGTGTAAGAATATATCTGAATATTTTAGATCGTATCTCTTTTTTGACTGCTAAAATAAATAAAATATCTCTGAAATTTTATTCACTCACTTAACTTGAAATATATTTTAAGTCTTATATTTTCGTACAAGTAAACTTTTTGTCTTTCTTCGAAAATGAATCAAGAATTATAATACTCACCGGTATGCCTCGTTGGTCGCGACAGATGTTGCAATTCCTGAAAATGATGATGCGCCGACGTGGCTGACCAAGGTTCATGATGAGGTTCCGGAGTTTGCTCTTGAGGACAGTGAGGCCTTAGATCCAATGGTTCTTGTCTCAATGACTGTGTTAGCCAACCCATACCACCCGTACTGACCTGCATTTCTTCTTGTACTAACGTCGGTTGCTGCAACTGCAACAATATACTACCGCGATCACGAAGGTCACGCACATCGCGAGAATCTCGATCGCCGCGGTGCAGTTGCAATGGCGGTGGCGACGCCGAAACAGGCGGCGTATCCGGCGGCGTACCCGGATGGGATAAAGTGGTAAGATGCGCTGCAGCGCTAGGCGGTGCTTTTACTAGGACACCGTGCTGCACCTGAATATGGGGTTGACCATATAATGGATGTGGTTGCTCTAACTCGTGCGCGGGCGGTGTTAATGGTGCCAAGGCTAAACCCTGTGATTGCACTTGTCCCGAAAGCTGCACCACGCTACTGTTCACCATCACTGTCGGTGAGCCCATTCGTATCTACGAATACAATAATTTTCATTGATTTCACTGATTTCAACTGTCAGCCCATGACTGACAATATTATAATTGTACAATTGTATAATTGTAATATTAAAATTGTACAAGAAATTCAAATTTTCATATTTACATTTATTAATATCATTAAAAAGGATTTATTTATTTTTTTGTTAATAATAAATTGACTATTAATTTAAAGTTATTATAAAAAAGAAAAGTTCAAATTAGCTTGATATTTTTTAAGGCGATATTTCCCAAGATACAACTTTCGATCCACCTTCGTAGCGAATACCTACTGTCTCTCTTTATCTTTTGAGTGACGGGATATGATTAACGGGCCGACACACGATTAATTTTAAGATACGCGGTGCTCTGCCTCAGAAGCGGCATCTCATCTCAAGCGCAAGGTAGCGCCAAAAACAAATTTTTAATGACAGTTTTAACACTAAATCCAAAAACATAAATGCTATTTTGCCGTCAGCCGTCAGTTTGACGAGCTTCGAGCGCTTAATTCTTTCTCAATTCATGTATGCTTCATCCTCTCTATTCGACTCTTGAGTGAAAGTCACACATTTCGGCCACCACTTCTTTATAATATACAGAGTGTTCCGCGAGATTTCTGCCATCACTCGTAAAAAAATAGATGGGACCGGGATGAACATAAAAGTCCATTTTGTGATATTCGCAATAATAATCGAGATATTGATTATTAAAAATTACCGTAGTAAAAATTACCCGGCCCACCGGCAAAGCAAGCGCACGGTAAGATACTCCCGCCCGGCGATCATTGTTGATAGGCGCGTGAGGAATTGTTTACTTTAAGCGGCTCGTGCGTAGCTATTGCCGTTTGTGATTTTTAATAATTAATACATATCTCGATATATTATTTGCGAATATCACAAAATGATATGGGACTTTTATGTTCATCTCGGTCCCATTTTTTACGTGTGGTAGCAGAAGTCTCGCGAAACACCCTGTATATTACATATAGGATTTTCATATGCAATATATTTCGAGAATAGGGCCCTAGGATTTTATTGTGTTTTTGGTACGACGCTTTTGAAATGAAACGTCATGCAATTTGTTTACGCGCGTTCAGCGACGCGTTATTAAGAGACAAGTGATGAAATAGAACAGTGAGCTTTTATTAAATTAAATAAATGTTAAATAAATGTTAAACAAATTTTAATAATTTTTAATAACCTTGTCATTTATTTTCTTATAATTTATCATATATAGTTTTTAAATGTATTATCTGTTAAATTATCTCTTTGCAAGTTATATTTAAAATTTGCGTCTACAAATTTTTAAATGGTAGTGTTTTAATTTTTAAAGTATATTCACGTGTGTACAGTAATAAGTCATATGTTATAATACAATAACAATGTGTATATGTGCCTGGATCTTAATAAGATCCAGGCGTACCAAGTTCTTGTGCAATTGATCTGAAAATTCCTTTATTCAATTTAAAATTTGTGATAGACTCCATAGTAAAATAGTGCTATTGTATGACATATAAGATGTCTCATAATTTGTGGATTATTTTATAGGAAAGTTGAATGATCGTATATCCACGCGATAGAATGGATAATGCAAAGGCGCGATGAGAAGGGACAATTCAGTTGGTCAACTTTGCATATATGCGATTGCTAAGAGTGCGGCAAGATTCGAAGGTCTGCTCTACAAATAATGGTACATTCGTTTTTTATATTTCACAACTCAAAACATGCTATACTTTAAAACTTGTTATATTTTTGGCAATAGAATTCGAATAATACTAAATTTTGCGCGGAAGCATAATTATTTGCTGATCTTTGTTATAATAATTAGTTACTTATTATAAAAATCATAAAATGATACGAGATTTTTTTATTTAATCTAATCAGCTGTACTTGTTCACGAAAAATAAATAGATTTTACTAACAATTGTAAATTAGCGCCAATCTTTTATATCTTATAAAAATAACATACGAAACAACCACAAAAAATCTTACTTTGTATTTTATTTATTTTAAAAAATCTTCCTCTGTACAACGTGAACATATTTAGTGTC
Source organism: Pogonomyrmex barbatus (assembly GCF_055798465.1). Classification (NCBI taxonomy): domain Eukaryota; kingdom Metazoa; phylum Arthropoda; class Insecta; order Hymenoptera; family Formicidae; genus Pogonomyrmex; species Pogonomyrmex barbatus. The sequence goes on along the minus strand of NW_028297107.1, from coordinate 281,589 downwards.
CTTTTCCACTTTTCATTAAAATAAAGAATTTATATATAAATATAATTTTTTTTAATACAATTGATTAACATTTTTATATTAATATGGTTAAGACTAATATGAAAAGAATACATTGTTAAAATAAAAAATCATTTTCATAATAATCCAGACATAATTAATAAACATAATTAATAGAACAAGAATTACATGACAAATTTGTAAAAAGGATAAATTATTTCTTTAGAAGCAGCGCAATAACTTTATACAGAATTCATTAATAAATTAGATAATTTTTTTTTTAAACAGCAAGACTTTTGACAAAAATATCGTACTAATAATTTAATACTAAGATATCTTATTTTTAATACTAATATACCTTATTTATCTCAATTTTAGAAAAATCAAATTTTAAAAAGTATTTTGGACCACATAATATTATACAATTTCTCTTTTATAACTTTTCTCTTTTATAAAAAACGTGTACAACCTATCAATATTAATATTTACTTTTCTAAAAGTATTTGTTAAAGTTCTATTAAAATGAATGCGCTACAAACACTGTCTTAAAAAAAATATTATATTCTTATAAATAAAAGAATCATTCTTAATTTTTTGAAAAAAATAATGAGGATTATTTTTTTAAATTTATTTGGATTTTGTATTACAACATCTCTGTTCATAGAATATGGAAGTAAAAATTAAAAATTTTTATCTTTAAAAAACGGTTTTATCAAAGTATCTGAATATATTTCAATAGATATAGATCTAATAATAATTTAATTAATCTATCAAAATAATTATATACATAAGCATTATAATAATATTGCAAAAATTTGAACATATTCTAACAAATTTGAACATTCTAGATAATTATTTAGTTGGCACAACAAAATTATTTTCAGATCTGCATTTCAGAGCTTCATTTATTTTCTCGGTCGTGTACGTGTATGTAGCTTTGTATACGTTATGGGCTTTTTGCTAACGTTTTATGCTACTTCCTCATTCTCTACGTGAATTTAGTGTTTGCATATAAATTTTATCTCTAATATTTTTATATTCAAAATAATTAGTAGGAGAAATCATATTATATAAAAAATTATATAATTCTATTTTAAAAATAGAGCGATGACCTTAATGTAATTTTCAAATGACTACCCAATGTTAAACCAATAGCACTATTATATGTCTTTTCTATAACTTCTACAACTTCAATTCAAGACATTTTTTGTTCAAATTTAGAAAATATACAATCTGTTTCTATTAAAATGTGACACCTTATATAAATATATAAAATGTATAATAATCATTGATAAGTTTAACCATTAATTTTTTTTTAATTATTGCGAAAATTGCAAAATGCAGAAATTTTACTCAGTTTAGACCGCTCTACCTACTAACATAAACTCTGTGTCAATGATTTACACGTCCAATATAAAGACACAACATTGCTTACCTATTATTTTGTTAAAACAAAAGAATTTCATTTGTTTATCCTTTTTTGCACGGAAAGAACATTTTTGCTGGCAAATCTAAAAATTTGACCAGATACGGATCTGAAAATAATTTTGTTCGCCCATCAAAATTATTTTGTAGAACACTTAACTGTAATGATAATACTACAAAAATGTTTGATCTTCTAACAATCAATTTGAACATCGTATATAATAATTTTGAAGGCCCAACAAAATCATTTTCAGATCTGTATCTAGCCAAATTTTTAGATTTGCCAGCAGAAGTGTTCTTTCCGTGTATATTTTAATTTAACTATGTTTTAATACATTATTTAACACAACTTTATTTAATAACTTTATATCTCTTTTAGCGGTATATTATTATCACATTGCTGCCTTAGATCCTTTTGAAAAAATTTTAAGAACCGACCTACCATGTCACTCGGTTATGCAACCGACATGAACAACATATTTAATTCTTATTAATTAACTGACGGCCTTCAGAATTCAAGGAAGTATTTTGAAGAAATTAAGCTGAAACTTTTTTTTAAGCTGAAGAAATTAGGCTCGAAATTAAGCTGAAACTTTTGGTGAATTATATTTATATTAATAGATTTTTGAAATCATAATTAGCGCACTCTGTATCACGCAAATTCTCATTAATTCTCGTATCTATCTGTGTTAATCGAATTTAATTATTTATTGCAAGAATCGTTTTATTAATTATTAAATATTTCTTTTAAAACTGAATGCACTTTTATTGTGCATTTCCAGAATATCCTCACGCTTTACCTCTCGTTTGACATCAGCAGGATCCAAATGATCAAGAACAAACTCCTGCACATACTCTCTTGCCAGGTGATCCTCGGCTTCCATCTTAACCTCGTCGACCTCTACCTCCACCTCCTCTATCGTATCAGTCGCGGTCGCATACGTGAGCGTCTCTCGTCCGTCGCCGCCACCGTTGTCGTTGCCACCGCCAATTCTACCGCCACCTCCACCTCCACCTTCGCCTCCGCCACCACCCGAGCAATTCGTCACTGTCCCTTGTTGCGTTGTAATTATCTTTTTGATCAACACTTTGCTGATTTCTATTTAAATATCTTGAGAGAAAAATTAAACGGTATCGGAATGAAAATCTGTTTCTCCGCGTAAATAATAAAATCAAGAAATCATCATTTCAATAAAAATTCTTCTGAAATTCACGATAAACCGCAACAATTAAAAAATAGGTTGTTAAAATTGATTATCAAACAAATTTGCTGGAAGCAACGTGTTCTGATTTATCGTCAAGGCATTTAATCTCGTAATTCTGTCTTTAGTTTATCTGCCATTAATTTTGTTGATCGTGCTTCCAGTTTATCACGATTATAATATTTTCTTTATTTTCATTTTCCTTACGATTTTAATATCGCATTTCTGTCATGAAGAAAATATTTCACGTATAATATTTATTAGAGAAGTACGTGTATTTAACTGCACATGTTTCAATAATAAATAAAGACAACTTTGTTTCTTCAGAGGAATACAATTGTTAACGAAAAATTAATCACTGGCGTAAACGCCACGATGAAAAGAAAAAAAAAAGAAAAAAAAAACAGTTAAAATAGATTAAGTACAAAATGACATTCGGGATAAAGTCTTCCGCGTGCAACACACCAAATTAATTAAAGGACACCCAAGATGAGAGAATCCAAATAAGGGAAGTACCATTCGATTCCGCTCCGTAAGAATATATCCTTTTTACAATCACTACGAAACACCGCGCATAAATCTTCAGCAACGTTCTCGCAGGAATTTCGAACACCAGTTTGATATGTCACACTGACACTTAAACACTTTTCCCGCCAAAAAACGTTTAAAAATTTTGGCGTTATCTTTTCATCACAGTTCTGCTTGCGGCTACCACGAAATCAGCTAATTCATGTTTATTTCTTTTCTTTCTCACTACTCAATAGCGACAGAGATCTCTTTTAATCGATGAAACATATCGTATTGCAAATGAAGCGTCTTCGACTCCACCCTCGGTAATCGATTCGCAGATCGATCGACGCCCTGCCCCTGTCGCGATCACGCATGCATTATATACCACGACACTATTTTTTGGAGCTTTACACTCGTCAAACAACATGAGCGAAAACGCAATCGGCGGATGAAACGAGAAAGAAAGGAGGAGGAGGAAACAGGAAGAACACGCTTAAATACAAGAAGGAAAAAAGATCGCGTAGAGACAGCAGTAGATACGCCGTCTGAGTGGTGACTGGTCGGCTGTGTGCCGAGAATAAGCGCGGATAATGCTCTCACGCGCAGGGCAATCACGACATGCACAGAAGGCGTGGCCGTTTGCTATTCGGTACTCTAACGCGCCCCGTGATTGGCGCGTCTTGGATCGCGTCGCCATTTGCACACTCCTCCCATACGCCCCACCGAATCGACGTAAATCTCCCCTTCATCGCCGCGTCACATCGCACGCGCGGATCCGGTCACTCGAGAAGTATCCCATTAATTTCTAAAATAATTATTATATATACGCGCGAGTTCTGCCCTCGCAGAACCTCTCTTTACCCCTCCATCCACCAAGTTCCGCCTCTGATATCATCTGACAAGGTCTTTTTCTCTCCTTCACTATATATGCGCATTGCGGTTTTTCTCCTCTTTTCTTCTGAATTTCAATTTACGGTTGGTACGGATGATTTTTTATCTGGCAACCACGATCTGGATCTAAATGGGATACGATTTTTTCCGCACGAGCCATAACTAGGAACGGGGATGGTTCACGGGTTGTCACGTCTACGTCCACGTCAAAGAACAGGAGAGTGAGAGAAGTGTGAGGGAGATAAAGGAACCGATGTCGAGGTTCGCTGATTATGCCCAGTTAACGAGATATTGCTTTGGGTATTCGAATCTTTATGCATCGAGAAAAGAGCACACTTGGATTTTAGGATTTAAAGCTTGATGATTAAATGTTAGGCAAATTACTTTAAAATTGCAAATAATTTCTAAAATATACTTAACATGATTTTCTTTCTTGTTAATAAATTCGTGTTAATGTTATACATATACGTTTAATGCAATTAAAAATGTTATTGTTTACTTTTGAATTGTGTAATACTCATGTGTATATATCCGCGCTAATATATATTATAATATACATATTTTGTATGTTATATGTAACATTAGTTATATAAAAATGTGTAAAAATCATGAACGTGTATAAAAGTATAAAATGAGGAAAAGAAAACTTGAAGAATTAAAACAGTTTACAGTCGTACGTAGTTCTGTCTGTAAATGTTTCAAGAAAGATTACAATTATCAAAGATTAGAAATAACGAACGAGCGAGAGATATATGAGAAATATACGGGAATAAAACAGAATTTTATTGCTATATTTATTTTATTTATTTTACTCATGTTGCTATATAATATTAATTTCATTATTCAGAATAATTTAAATTGAATAAAAAAGGCAAAAACAAAGCGATTCAGATATAATTGTATGATTATAATAAGAAACTATTCATATGATTGAAATAATAAAATTATTTTTTTATCTTTTCCACATATTTTATTTCTAAGATTAAAATCATTACATAAAGAGAATGATTTCTTTAATAATTTTTATTAGATTCAAAGAAATTTATTATAAGTACTTATTATAGTACTTAATAGATTAAATCAAATTTATTAAATTGTTTGAAAAAAATAATTCTTATTTAATAACTCTTTATTATGTGCTGCAACAATATTAAAGAATCTGTTTCTTTGAAATGATATTTAATCTAACCAAACAAAGTTTGTTATTTAGTTCAAAAATAAATTTTATTTCCTTTAAATGAATAATGTTATAATAAGTGTTATAATAGTGTTAATAATAGTGTTTTTTTTTCTATTAAACAACATGGTACATTTCAATGAAACAATAAAACTCTTAATTCAACAAAATGATGTTTAATATAAAATTATGTTGTTAAATTAAATAAATTCAAGTTAAACAAATAGAATTGTTAAATCTAAAGAAACCTTTTTCTCAGTGTATATAATATTCTAATATATACATTTTTTTATCTTTACTTTTTTGTTATGACTTTTATGATTTAATAAGTGATTATTTTGTATCACTTACAAATGCTGTAATTTAGATTTAATGTGAAATGATGTTATTCTTCTATCGATTTAAGTGAAAGTTCAAATTCTATGAAAGAAAAAGACAGAACGGAAGGGAGAGAGGGAGAGTTAGAGATTATGTGAAATGGGTGCAAATCATGGACTCGCATCTAAATAAGTTTCTACCAATCTACTTCTCTACTTAGCAATCCATACTATATTTCTTACCCATTTCTGGGGTACCACGACTCTAAAATGCTTCATGAATATCAAATTTCCTTCTTTCCCCATACACCTTTCTATATCTCGACTGTTTTCCACTTTCAAAGTAATATCGTATGACACAAAATTTACTCAATTTAAAAAGACAAAAATATTCCGCTTACATAGAAATTTGCATTTTTCTTCTAACATTATTTTTCGTTCAAATAAATTAATGTAAAATTTAATGAAAAGAATATGGAAAGAATATTGTGAAAAATATGTATATTTACGTAGAAATCTTCTGAGAATAAAAAGTAGAAATATAAAAAATTCTTTCTAAAAAATTAAGTAAATAATAATAAATAATAACCATAATTTCAATAATTTCTATAATAATAAAATAAAATGCTGGGCGTGTCAAGATGTTTAGAGATTATACGTTAAGCGGATGTTTCATCATTTATAGACAATTACAATAAGCAACGTTAGACTAACTATTCATCTATTCAAATCTATTCAAATCAACCATCTGTTCAAATGATGATGTTTCTTGGTAAACCAAGAAAAATCATATTTTCTCTCAATTTTGACATTACCTTTAAAATTATAAGATTTAATTTAATTATAAATTATAAAATGTGATTCCGAAATCTTCTTGTTTCTCTAAAAAATGTTTTTTGTTTATAAAGTTTTTTGTTTATAAATTACTAGTAATCTTATTATCTTTTAAGGAAAACTTCAAATTAATGAAGTAATATTTGCATTACAAAATAATGCTTGAAAAATGGCATATCATATATATATATATATATATATATATATATATATATATATATATATGATATATTATATAGATTTCTTAATGACACTTTATCAAGAAAAAGTACGGCGAGTTGTCAAAGTTTGATGTAAGGCTTTAAGATCTATCCTTGCTTTAAACGAATATAGCAAGATAACAGAATCTCGTCGATGTAGACAAGAAATTGTCGAATTATCATCGACATCATCGAGTGAAAATTCGAAATAGTAATAAGTGAATAACGGTAGCTTTGACCATTTTGTTGAGCGCAAGGAATTTGTCGACGTTGCAATTCGACATCCTCTGTCTACCGTTTCCTTCCCGTTCTGCCTTCGCTATTCGTTCGCACTCGATATATTCGCACGCCATTCGATTTCTTAGTATAACGAGTGTCGCAAATTTTCCACTCGCTGAAATATTTTTATTGTTTTTGATGATATGAAAAAATATCAAAGAGAAAAGTTATCCATTTTGAAAGGATAAATATAATAGCTAGTACTTTTTTAATGCCTATTTATGCTTATTTTTACGAGATTTCGAGATTATCAATATTTTCTTATAAATGGCATACGCAGACACGCGCACATTTTCCTACCTTACACACACGGTGTATCACATAAAATGCTACAAGACATTCTTTTCAAAAGTATTAAAAATAATTCGAGAAAACTTTTTTGTAGTTTTTAATTTATTATTAAAATATGTTAAATGACAGTCGTCAAAACATTCAAAAGAGATTCTATTTTTTTGTAGAACACTATTTGATAGAATACTATTTTCTCCTATCGTTATTCTGGTTGTAAAAGTATTAAAGTAAAATTATCAAAAAATTAATAGTTTATAAAATATTTTATACCTATCGAAACATATGCCGCACTATCCTTTCTTCGTTCCTCTTTCCAAACGTGCCTTAAATTATTCTCATTTGTTAGAATATATTTAAAACGTTGTATGAAAAAATTACAATATAAATATATTGTAAATTATTATAAAAAAATAGTAAATTTAATAAATTTTAGAAATATAAAATTTTAATTGTTAATTAAAGTAGTATCAAAGTCATTGTAGTATCACGATCATAAATGTTTTATATAAAACATATCATCGCGTAAAATATATTACATAGTTATGTGTTATACATATTATTATATTACATATAACCAAAATTTATTCTCAATGTTTAATAATTATTTTTTACATTATATATATAGTTATTTAACTATAACAATTTTTTAAACAATTTATTTTTATTTATTTTTAATTTCTTGTAAAATGCAAAAATATTTTAAAATTTATAACTATAATATTCTTTTCCTAAGTTTTTATATAATGTAAAAAGTAAATTTTTCTTTAAAAAATTAGAATAAAACTTATTAGAAAATGATTTCTTACTTCTTTCTACATGTACGCCCGTATAACATAACAAATTTGTAATATATCAAAAAGTAATGTCTTTAAAACATAATATATTAGCTATATTTTAATGTAATATTTAAAATAATTAATAGTAAGATTACTGTTAAGTAAATAGATGTAACGCCGAATAAATGTAAATTGATTGACAGTGTAATCAGCATAATGATGTGAAGTGAAATGAAACAATTTAGTTGAGTACAATCGGTATGTTACTATATTCTCTACCATCAGGTCCTTCCATTAATTACAACGCAGTCGCGTGCGTACACCCTGCGATTCGTTATGCCCGTTGAAGCGCATAATTGAAATTGCTAATAGCATGGTTTCCTTGATACAAAAACAGTCGTATTTCTAGTATAACAAAATCCGATTAAAACATATTTCAAAAATTCCAAATTTCTAAAAGTTATAGCCTGCAATCTTTTTCTTTTATTTCTATGATATCAAACAACTTATTATCATGATAAACATGATTTTAATTGTTCTATAATTAAGTATACCAGTAAATATTTTTTCTGTGTACATATAATAGATTTTTAAAATTGTTTTATATTCAATCATAATATACAAAAAGTAATAGTTTTTAGATTATATACAACTAAAAATAAAAAATTTATTACAAGCTAAATTTTTATGTAAATTTTTTTATAAAGCTACATAATAACGGACAATATAATGTATAATTTTATGTTTTAGTAAATTTTATTTAAATAACTGTCTTCTTACTTAATGGGTTAATAAAAAAGATATTTAACGTTAAAGTATACAAATTTAAAATATATATAAGCTTTGTTGGCACTTTTTCCTATCAATAGACGATTAAATCCAAGATAATTATATAGTAACAAGTAAGGATTAATGGTAAAGTATATAAGAATCGGCGTAAGAATAAAGTTAACATTAATTTAAAAAATTTCTTGCGCCGATTCTTTCATCTACAGATTAAAACTCATTATCTATAGGTGGCTTTTGCGATTTCTAAGGAGGCTAAGTTTAAGGAGAAATTTTGAGATGAGGTTTGCAGGCGAGATTAAGGCTATGACTACGGCTGTCGGAATCGGAAGTAAAGGTGGTGGAGGACGCAGGAGAGAGAGAGAGAGAGAGAGAGAGAGAGAGAGAGAGAGAGGAGGGAGAATGCTGAGCCAGCATAGCCTGCTTGCCAGCCTGCACATCGATACCAACCAGTCAGCCGGCAAACCAACCTATCTACCAATAAACCCACCTCTACAGCCGATAGAGAAATTTTTCTTCTCGACAAAAAGCGTGTTACGCGTTGATCTAAGCGCAATCGAAATTTTACACGTCATGCAATTGATTTCATCAATAATCTATATTGCGAAGTTATTAAGGAGGTATGATCACTTTATTTTTTAATTATATATGTTTTAGAATAAACTTGCAAGCATATCTTTATGTCTATACTAAATATCAAGAGAGACAAAATATTTAAGATTAAATATAATAAAAATATAATTTATATTAATTTATATAAATTATTTATCATTTTATATACATTTATGTGTGAAACTTAAGAACATCAAGTATTTTTTAAAATCCATTTGAAATTTTCTTTTATTCATTCCAAATTATACTATAATAAGAGAATAATAATATATTATACGTTTCCAATTTTAATATTACATATACTGTTACTTTTTTTACTAATATTTTTTTATCAATTATTATTTAAGTTAACTTTTTTAACAGAAAGAAATAAAGAATACGTAATTAAAGATTAATTAAGATAAAAACAATTAAAAATAAAAATATTTTTCAATCTAAATTAATAGATGCACCAAGATAATAAAAATGTGTGTGTGTGTGTGTGTGTGTGTGTGTGTGTGTGTGTGTGTGTGTGTGTGTGTGTGTGTGTGTGTATAATCATTACACTCATTACACTCATTAATCAAACAAATAAATTGTTTTAACATACTTATATATAATTTATTAAAACCGAAATAAAAATTCAGTTGATATAAATAACGATATAACGTATACACATAATTTTTTGCTAATATCAGTATTATAAAGATATTATTAAATATTAATATTGTTAGAAATCAATTTAATTGGTAATATACTTGAAACAATATAACGCGCGTGCATTATTTATTCTTTGACATAAAAAACCATTAGATTTAAAATTTTTTAATTAATTCATTATTAATTTAGTTTTATTATAATCATATGTCAAAATTTAAATTAATATTTCGACATGTATTTTGAAATGTACGATCACTTTTACAAAAAAGTTAATATGTTTACGGGTATTATCCGTGTCATTATACATTATTAAATGCCAACGTTTCGTGAACATTGCAGTTTACTTCATCAGGGCGAGGAGCAGTTTGATGAGCTACTGTGACACATATTGAAAATAGTATCGTGGAAGCAATCATTTATATTTAATATACTTTTTACGGCAATCAATTTTATTTTAAATGACTAACTTTGATTAAATCAATCAATATTACACTTTATAAATAAATATGAATTATCTTTAATTATTATTATACTATTATTATACTCTTATACTTTCACAAAGGAGATAAAATTATCAATATGATCCAAAAGACCCAAACCAGTCCATAAGAACCAAAAAGAAATAAGTTGAGTATTGATCAGAAAATTGATCATTAAAAAAGTTGAACGAATACGTACTCGAAAATTGATCGTTGTCATTTATGACAACGTGGATGATAGATTAGTTGCAGGAACAGATGAAAAGAAGATTGACTATTTCATATGTAAGCTAAAAAAAGAGTTCAAGAGTTCAAGAAATTTCAGATATTTAGTAATTCAGATTTTGTTGGAGAATTAAAAAAAATAATTACGAGACGTTCACGGGAATTGTCAGTATGCATTCAGGAACACCTACATCATGGCTGAGTCAAAGGCTGCGTTATATGGTCTTCAACAGAAGCTGAATACGTTGCTGCCGCTGAGGGAACCAAAGAACTTATTTAGTTGAAACGCCTATTGAAGAACTCACGGAGATAAAGTATACTACTGCTTTTCTAATAGAAAATTTCGGAGCAATTAAATTGGTTAAAAATCCGGAGAAAAACTAAGCGATCCAGGTATGTGGAAGTAAAACATCATGTTCAAAAAAAGTACCAAGAAGATTTCATTCATATTGAACATATATGGAGGATATGACTGTCGACATTATGATAAAACCTCTGGGATGTCAGAAATTTGAAAAATTTCGAGACGGCCTAAGTTTAGCAAATAAAAGAAGGCTTCTGTCAATTTCTCTGAGAGAAAGTATTGGAGATCATAGAAATTGACTTGAGCGATCTCTCTCTCTCTCTCTCTCTCTCTCTCTCTCTCTCTCTCTCTCTCTCTCTCTCTCTCTCTCTCTCTCTCTCTCCCCTCTCTCTGTGTGTGCGCGCGCGCGCGCGCGTCTGTCTGTCACACGCACACACACACACACACACACACACACACACACACACACACACACACACACACACACACACACACACACACACACACACACACACACACACACACACACATACATACGCACACGCGCGCGCGCGTGTGTGTACACAAAATAATAAATACAAAAAAGAACTTTGATAACTCTTATTAGCATAGAAAAAAAGGAACTTAAATTATGTTAGTACAAAAAAGCACCTTATAAAAAGATACATACACATATATTTATTCTTTAAATTTTAAAGATAGACGCTTACTAATGAAACACAATAATAATATATAGTTTCTATCTATAATGCATTTTTAATAATATTATCTTCTTCTTCTTCTTTCTATATAGGCTTTTAGGGCCTGTTCTATCTCATATGCCTGTGATGCGCATATATAGATAATGCACAGGCATATGGGACCTACTTTTTAACGCCGGTTTCGAGCGGCAAATTTTTGAAGAGGTTCTGTGGGCAAGAATATTCTCTTTGCCAGACCGAGAGGAGACACAAGCGTATGAAAATATTTTAATTCTATCGAGATTCAAACCCGGCATTTCTAGACCAATGCGCTGTCTACTATGCCACGCTCACTCTTGATAATTATCATATTTGAAAATATTTTCTAACATTCTATAATAATAAAAATTTAGAATTGTATAAATATTAAATTTATCATTTTATATACTATGTAAAACATAATACGCATATTGCCAGTTTGTAAAGACAGAAAAAAAACATTTTAATGTATTTTTACAAACTTTTACATGTCATTACAGATACAATTTTAGTACCGCAAATATATTCTAATATTATTCATAATATATTTGATTGTAAATAGAATATTGCAACTGATTCGGTCGCAAATTTAATCGTTTAAAATAGGTTTAAAACTTCCATTGCGACAGTGAAATGTGATAATGTAGCTATCATATGATAACCTTAGGACTCTTGTGGCATTGCTGCACAAGGTAATCTTTATTCCAAAACAGGAAAAAGTATAAGTAAAAAATATACTAGATAGAAAAAAATCAATCCGGAAATTATATTTACATATATATTTTATGTAACATTTTTGACATAGTATTTATAATATAATATAGAATATGACTCATAATAATTTTATTATTCAAATTTTTTTATAAAAGTATTTAGAAATTAAATAAAAATATTAAAATATATATTTAAACATTTAAAGATTATAATTTTTTTGTTAGAGTTATAATTTATTATATTTCTATATTTTAATACAAATTAATTAGTATGCATTAATTAGTATACATGATACAAATAAAATGATCTTTCTAGAAAGAATTTGATTATTATATATTTTAAATATTTAGAAAACAAACATATTTAATTAAACAATTATTTAATCCGAGCAGTACATACTAATTGGTCAACAATTGACTTCTAATTAAAAGTTAATAAGTGGAAAAATAATGTTGGGCCAATTAAAATGTTACAATCAAATTATTTAATTGAATTATTAAACAAATTTTTTTTATTTCTTTTATTATTTTTTTATTCTTTTTTATTTTTTTCATTTGATACCTTAATGATTTGATTTGTTAAAAGGCATTGTTATGTATAAAGGTTTTATAAATTTTAATTATCTTGAATAATGGGAAACAACAATAATGAATAACAACAATGAGAAATTTTTACAATATAACATAATACAATATTATACAATATAAAAATATAAATACAATATAAAAATATTATACAATATTATACAATATTATACAATATACAAAAAATTGTTTTCGACAACATTTTATGTATTGAAAACAATGATAAAAACCGAATATTATTACAATTACTTCTTTCTGTTCTTATTATTGAAATATTGAAAAATAAAATAATGTTAATACAAAGATCGAAATTAACTCAGTTAATTTAATATTATTATTATACAATGTACTGCGTAGAATTAATAAAAATGATGTTAGATTAGATCAAATATTATATATTCCTGCTCTCTGCATTTGTCAAAAAATAGGTTAAATAAAATTTAATGTTTAATTTGTAATATGATTTTAACAACAAATATTTATACATAAATCTCATATTTTGTATTATATATTCAATAATGCTTATAATTAAAAGCATAATTAATTATCATTACATGTTCACGCGCGCGCACGCTATTTCTTTTTACATCTTCTAGATACAATAAACATTATTGAAAATTGAAGATTCTTAAAATTATTGGAAGAATGCAAAATGTATACATTAAATGTTTGAATATATACAATATATTGTATGAGTGATTGCATAAAAAAAAACACGGTCCAAATAATGACTAATCAAGAATTAATAAAAACTCCTCATTAGAGTGAGATATCCAATGAATATCCATGTAAATTATATAATAATATAATGTTTCAATCGCAGTGTGATCAAGCATCTAATCGCGGAGAATCCGAGAACTGCAATCCCTATCTTCTCCGTCTTCATCTCTGATGGATAATCCTTGAGTAATTTGTCCTCATATACGTGTGTGCATTTGTATATGTGTTGAGACGCTCATTTGTTCCAGGCGCGATGACAGATGACAATGAAGTAGTGATCGTGCTATATTCAGGAGGGTGCGGAATCTGTTTGCCGTTCGTGCCTCAATTATTCTCGGATCATCATCGTCAAACCTGAAAACAATCGAATGCCATTAATCGTATGTCATAGTTAAAAACGTTTCGATTTACTATTAAATTATTTATTATTAAAATAGCTTGCAATTAATTATAATTATTCTAATTATTTCAAATAAAATTCAAATAAAATGAAAATAATAAAATCAGTATAATCTATTTTGGATTAGCATATGAAAAAAGTATTTATTATCATTTAATTTTATTTAATTTTTGAATTAGTTTTTTTCTGAATTACATTAAAACAATTGAAGTAATACTAATTTAAATCTCGTTTACAGTAATAGTAAATCATCGACCAATCATTAAATGACTAAAAAAAATTTTTACTTATGACAACAACTTTATTAAGAAGATATTAGACTCAGGGTTGGAAAGTAACGCATTACTTGTAACGCTGTTATTGTTACAATTACGTTACTTTTTTGATAACGAAGTAATAATGGTATTACTTTTTTTTAATAACAGTAATGTAATTACATTTTTTTTAGTAACAGTAACGAATTTAACAATTACTTTTTATATTTTGAATCTATTTATGACAATTTTTATATATTCAATGTTCAGTCTTCAATTCATGATATTCATGGTCTGTTGTTACATTTAAAACTCGTCTTAAGAATAGTTTTAAGAATAGTTTGTCGTAAACCAATCATAAGAACAGATTTTATAAATATTGTCTTTTAAAAATTTGTAAACAGAAAAGTAGAAGATAAATAAAATGTAAATTTGCTGTGTTTATGAATTTAATAAAAACTACTTTACTTTTAAAATCTTGTTAAATTTTAGTCTTACAAATTTAAGATAAAAGGTTTTATTTTTATACTGATAGTTTAACAAAAAAATATGAGAAAAATTTATTTTTTATTTAATCTAATCTCGTTTTGGCATTAAAAAAATAACGGAAAAAGTAACTAATCGTTCCTTTTTAAGTAACAATAATGATAATGCCTGACTATTCAAAAAATTTACTATTCAATAACTACTAACGGTAACTAATTTTTGACTTACTAACGAATAATGCTACGAGTTATTTTTAAAAGTAATTTTTTCAACCTTATTCTTTATCAAGGTTGGAAAAAAACTTATTTATTTTTAAATTAAACTTATTTGTTTTATTAAATTAAATTTATTTGTTTTGTCGACAATTTTCTTTTTAAATACAGTTTATTTTATTAGCTTTACAAATTAATAGATTCTTTCCATAATTGAAATATATAATTAAGGTGAAAATATATAATGCAGATTAATCGTATTAATCGATTAATATTTTGTTCCAACATCATGAAATTTAAGAACATACTTATAAAAATTTGTGGGAATGAAAAAATAAGTATATGTACGTAATTATGTTTATGATAAAGCATTTATTATTTTTTTATTTATTCTTATATTTTTAAATATTAACATAGTGGAATCGAAGATTGGTAATAGGTCTCAGAGATTGTGGAAGTTGCTAAGACTGACGGTACTAAAAAGTTGTTGAGAAATGCCTATTGATTTTTTCCTGACAAAAACCAGAAATTTGAGAAATCAAACTCAAGTGTGCTAACAAACCCTACTTTTCACATGCTCGAAAATTATACAGTCGCGTGATCTCTGGCGATATATGTCATTGTATAGCAGACGAGAGAGGGTAAAAAGCGAGTCTCAGGCGCTTTAAAATCTGAGCTCATTAGATAAGGAAATAAACTCCAATAAAAAATTCATCGAAGAACCAAGAAGAAAGTATACACTTGAAAATAATTCACTCGGATCAGGACTGATTCAAAGTTAATGACGCATGCAAAAAAAAGGATTATGAATTGGAAAAACAATGGCCAGGAAAAAATATTACACGTATGGTCGCATGGAACATAACATCACTCCAAAGCAGAGATCAGAAACTTATAGAAGAATTTAAAGATAAAAACGTCGATATCTGCATAATATAGGAAATAAAGAAAAAAAGAAAAAGACCAAAGACAATACAATGAATATATTCTAGTATGTAGTGGAGTAGAAAAAGAAGAGCAAGAGCAAAATTAAAAGTCGGATCCAAGAGCATCTTAATATAAAATATGAAGACTATATTCAAAACTATAATACATATCTGATCAAGTCCTAATAGTAAGGATCCAATTAAAAGAACCAATTAAAAGAATATTTTGAATATTATATTCGTCTATGAGCCAGCAGATTGCAAACCAAGGGCAGAACAAGAAGAATTTTTCAAGAACGTAACATACACCAAACTTTGAATACTATATCAAAAAAAGAAACAAATTATAATTATGAGTGATTTCAATGCACGAATAGAGAAAGAATTCCAGAAATCAAACACAGACTAAAGAACACCTGAATGATGACGGTGAATTAATGACGATGATGAAATAATGATTGACTTACACGCAGACAACGAGTTGCGAATTAACATCTTCTACAAACATCCACAACAATCTAAATATATTTTTCAAGAGATCAGCGAACACAAATCCACAATAAATTATATTATTACAAATAGAAATATCTACCCATCAGATATTAGGTGTAAAAATATTAAACTCAGCCGATGTAAAAAGCGACCACAATCTACTTATGTATAAATTGAGAATGAAAACACTAAAATAAAAAAAAAAAAGAAACGAATCAATAAAATTTGAACAATTTAATATTGAATCCTTATGACCTCAGTCAGTAAAAGATCTATATCAACAAAGATTAATACAACGAATAAGACGAAACTAAATAACAGTTACCGACAATGCGGAACAATGTTGAAAGAAAATAAGGAAGAATGTAGAAGGTGCGGGAAACGAGGTATTAGGAAAAAGAACAAAGGAAACAGAAAATAAGTCGAACAAAATATTTTGGTTCAAAAGAGAGAAAGAAGCTCGATGTTTGGGTGCCACATGATTTGACGGTAAAAAATTTAATGAATCAAATTTCCATTTGCGAATCGCTACTGAAATGAAAAACAAAATTGAGCCTTTTCTGAAAAGATTGATAACGGGCGATGGAAAGTGGATAACATATGATAATGTTCGAAAAACATCGTGGTTGAAACGAGATGAGACACCACAAATGATCGAAAAGCTCAGATTGAGCTTTTCCAAAGAAGGTGTGTCCAACTGTGTGTCTGGTGGGATAAGTTGCTCAATTAGTTTTACCTTACCTTATTCTCATTGTTTTCGTTTTATTAGCAACAAGACACATTATATTTTAAAAAGAATCATATAACAAGATAATATTTTCCAGAGAGTTGCCAAAATTTTAATTGAAAATAATCTAGATCTGTTTTCTATTTAAATAGTTTTTATTTTACTTGTAAATTTAAATTTAAATATTATTATTCTAAGAAAATTTTAATACAGATAATAAAAATATAATTATATTATACTTATATGATTTTAAAAGATTTTAAAAGATTATCGCATGCCTTAATTAGTAATAATTACAGTGATTTGCTGTTAAAGTGCAAACGAGAGAAATAATAAGAATTAATCCAGAAATTATAACAAAATCCCAATTCTGCGTCATATAAATATATTTCGAAATATATATGTCCAAAAGAAGATTCATCAGAAAATTGCACAAATTTCCGCATCCTAGTGATTAGGAAATAATCGTTAGATGTATCATATATCAAAAGAAAAAAAGGTATAAGAAAGAAAAAAAAGAGAATAGAAAGAAACAATGGATAGTATGGAATCGTAGGATGTCACAACCGAAAAATAGCAGAGCACATTTACGGAAACTGCGAGTCAGGATAGCGACGCCTTTAGTGATTTCCGCTTTGCGTCGGAAGTTCTGTCATATTTGTCACTCGGTCATTATTAATGGTACATTTTTATTGTTTTAGTGGAGAGAGAGAGAGAGAGAGAGAGAGAGAGAGAGAGAAAGTTGGATGATTTAATGTGCAAAATAAGCTTTCAAGGAAAACCAAGCAATTGAACGCATCTCTTCTATAACTATTAAATTTAATAGCCATCAAAACACTAACGAAAACTGACATATTTTATATCTTTATATTCGATTTATTTTTAAATGTCCCCATTGGCTACGGCAATGTTAGATTTCATGATTCCACACATTAGTTACAAGTTGGATTATTATAACATTTCATATAATAAATATATAAATTATTTGAAAACAATAAATAATACAAAAATATTATTATTTAAACCTAATGTATACAATATATTTTGTTTATATATCAATACGCAGGTATCTCTTAACTAATAAATGAACAGAATATAGAGATACAAGATTTCTAAAAGATAACAAAATATTAAATATCTACAATTGTTTTATTCCATTTCTTTTGAAGATAAAACGATCGACATTTTTCTTAAACTTTTTATTGACTGTGAAGTATGAGGGGGTCTATCAAATAGATTGCAGCATGTCTACGCTCCGCCTTGCAGATATGCAAACGGATGTGTCGTTAAATTAATTTGTTGTTAAACATGTTCTAATAATTCTTTTTTTTATATAAAATACGAAAATAAAAAAAGATAATTGGTATTTTAATTTTTGGTTGTAGCCAACGTATTAACCAATTACCTCAATCGCCCAGTTATTTAACATCTTTGTTTTATATTATTTGTAATAATTTTTAAAAATTTCTATAATACATTTGGCTATAATACATTTATTTAAAAAATAGAGAGAGAGAGAGAGAGAGAGAGAGAGAGAGAGAGAGAGAGATTTTACCTCGAAAAGTAAGAAATATAAAATATGAATTAAACAATTTACTGTAGGCCGAAGATATGTTTAAACAATTAATAATAATAATAATAAGCAATTTTAGTAGGATTTTACGCTTCTATGAATTTTTCAAATTTTTTTTTAATTTATTTATATAAATTCAAGATAATAATATGGATTTGCAATCTAACGACTTAGTAGCATAAGCATTTCTTTATCTTGAATTTATGTGAGTGTATGTGTACAAACACATATATGTATATATACATATATATATATATATATATATATATATATATATATATATAAACATGTCAAGATAATAAGACATGTAAAACAACTCTGCTAATTAAGGTGAATTAAGAAAGATGAGTTTCAATGTATTTCATACGACATTTTACAGTCCTTTTTAATGATATCATTTAGTCACGTCGAATTGATTCTACTTACTACATACAACGCGGGAGCTAAACATTTCTTGGTAACGAATTATTAATAACCGGTGCGCAATGCGAGCTCTTATAAGTCAATTGCTGACCACGTTGATGTAACGAGAAACGTATCGAGTCGCGCATAGCATCGCGTTGTATCGCGTTGCATCGCGACGAATCATATCGCGGCGATGCGCTATGATATCTTGAAAACGGCGACCTTCGTGCTCTCGAGATTGCACGCGCGAGGCCATTTTTGTAATTCTCTGTTTAACTGTTTCTTCATGAACAGAGATAAAGAATGAGGTAGCCAAAGAAGAAAGGAGAAATAGAAAGAATACGCGCTTCGATCCCAAACAATATATATCAGCACAAGGTGCCTGATTTCTAAACGGTTTACGTTTGTATACAGGTAGAGCGGGTCAAACTTAGCAGAAAAGTCCTGTACCATTTTGCGATTTTCGCAATTAATAATAAGTTATTAAACATCACTGAATAAGCGTGTATTTGCTTGGCCTACTGGCAAACACCAAGCACACAACGAGATGTGACTGCCTAATGTTCGTAGACGTTGCTAAGACAAAATATGACGAAATGTTTAGAGATGTGCACTATAAGCAGGTATTGTGTCATTTACAGACTTCATGTCTAAATATCTCACTGTACATTTACATTTGCCGATAGGCGGGCGAATATGCGGTCATTGGACGGTTTTTAATAATTATTAATTTGCGAAAATTATAAAATAGTAAAGAACTTTTCTGCTCAGTTTAACCCGCACTACATGCACATGTATATATTCCATTAAGGGGATGCTGGACTTGTCTGTATTACCGACAAAACACAGTGATTTTTGTATTGCTCTCATTTTTTGTTAACTTTATAGATTTAAAAATCCTTTTCTACAATTAAAGTTTATGCATTGACATACGTGTTTAGCATATGAATTTCGTATCAAGAATGAGAAAAATTGTTTTAATTTAGATCTTCTTTACCATTTGATATTTTAAAATGGCGTTCAAAGCTATCAAGTCGCGTCAATATTTGCTTTATATAAAAATTTTACAACTTGTACAAAACTGATATTGCTAGATTACATGAAGAATATATGAAGAAATAACGTTGAGTTCTTAGAAATAAGTTAGATATCAAATGTAATACAAAGAAACAATACAAAAATTTGTGTTCATATGTGTATCATGTATATCATGTACAGAAATGTATGTATGAGTGTGTGTGCATGTACACGTACATGAATCACTTATATAAAGATGAATAAGGACAAGGATAAAATAAAGGATGAATGAGCTTCTATTCTTTACCGCGATGGTATGTCGCTACCGTCAACGCGGAGTTCTTAGCTAAGTACTCAGGAGCTTTCACAAATATTTTAAATGTACTATTTTAAGAAATGAATAAATTTATAAAACGATTTATATTTTATGTCAAAATATGCCAGATTGGAATATAAAATAATTCGCAAATTATTAATTTTTAACAGCATCTTATTACTTTTGTACAATAATTTGCAGAATAATTAAACAAGTCATATTATATAAAAAATTGTATGATTCTATTCAAAAAAATAGCGATGATCTTTATATGATATTGAATAATTATCCAAACTCAAAATAATAACACTATCATACCTTGTTCTTGAAAAAACAAAATTAATTTATATAATAAAATTTTTGCAATAATTAATTATTTATAAAATAAATACGTAGAAAGTCTTGAAATAAACACGTTATATACACATATATACACATATATACACATATACTTTGCATCTATTTAATAATATTATATGCATTTATTTAATAGTAATATCTAATAAATAATAATATATTTAATAAATAAGTAGTAATGTCTGATAAATACTATTTTGATATGTTGTTTATACAATTTAAACTTAGCTACTAATTGAGCTATTAATTAGAATGCAATCAGTTGAAAACAAAGGATATTTATGAAGATTTCTTCTGGAAAACAATAAGAACATCTAATAAAAATAATACGCTGCTAATATAATAATAATTAATATGTCCTATTTTTACATTATTTATTTTTATTATTCTTTATCTCTTTTGTAACAGAAACAAATATAAAAAATACTGTATCATATAACATTATAGTATAATTTCTTTTTTATAATTTATAACTTTTAATATTTATCCTCACTTCTCAAAAAACATCTGTCTGTATATCCTATCCAAAAATACATTTCTTATTTGTCGAAAAGTTATGTTACAGATTTATACGATATCTTAATGCTGCTTTCTAATAAAAAAATCACACAAAAAACGAAAAATCATAAATTTCTGTGATAATACTTTTTAAAATTTATATATTTGGACCTAATCTCGTTTGTAAGATACGAGAAGAAAATAAAAAACACATGTAATGTAAATTCCTACTATAATTGAGATTAATTGAGTTAAAATTTAATCGGTTTCGCTATTGCTAAGAAAATGTGAGCTTCGCTTTTTTTTAGTTAGTTTATATTAATAGACCTCGTTATTGCGTTATATGCGAATTTCGTTACACATACTATTAATATATAAAACTATCATGTCTTTAGAATAATTTTTTAAAAATATTTCGTATTTTAAAATCATCATTATCTTTACTTATTTATATTGTGAATTATATTACTAAGAATTTTCCAATGCTAGATAAAAGTGTCTATTTGTTTACATCTAATAGAAATTTTTATTACGTAAAAACGAAGCAACATCATCGCAGAAACGCGAGTGAATCACATCGAGAAGGTAAAATTCCCGGGGTGTCAGATCGCATCTGACACCCGCAATCAACACTCCACATAGTTTCAATGACGTCACATCCGGTCATATGTGCTAAATAAGCAGAAATCACGTAACCAAACTCTATCCGCGGGAAACAGTTTCAAAAAAAGAAGAGATACACCGATGCGCGAAGCACGTGTCACACCACCAGGAGACACATTGTATCGAAACGCGAGTTAGAGAAACGTCAACTTAGAGAAGAAACAAAAAATATTATTGAGAAAAAATACTATTGCTTCAATATCTAATGCTCTGTAATAACACAAAGAACTTTCAAATTTAATACAAAAGGATAATCAACTTCTAATCACAGTTTTCTTGAAATATTTTCTCAGACTATAGTCTCTAATGGCTAGATAATAGATAAATAGATAAAGAATCCATCATTTCTAAAATAAAGTGTCATAAAACATTTGTTATAAAAGAGAAAAAAAATATTTTAGTATTAAAAGTAAAATATTAAAAGTAAAAACTTATCACAATATTTTTGGTATTTATATGAAATTGATAGAAAGGACAATGTCAATAAAATTCTCTAACAAATTTGGAATCAGTGCTTTTTTAGAAAAGATGCCAAGTTGAAAAGAATAGCATCTTTTAAAAAAATTATAATTAACAGAACGTCACATTTCTTTGATATAAGAAAGATATATTGTATGAAACAAGAAAAATGTCAAGAAAATGTCAAAGAAAAATGTATCATAGAAAAATTTGATTTATATATAAAAGTTACAATGCAAATTTTACAAAATTTTTTTTATATTCAAACATTATATTTTTTCAAAATTTTAATTATAAGAAAAATTTCTCTGAATTTAAAGTAAAGATTTAAGATGTACATTCTACTGTACTTGATGTAATTGCAAAAAAACAGCAGTAATAGATAAAATACAAATGTAAAGAAATTGAATACTGTTAAAACACAGACCAACTATTAATATAAACAAATGAAATGATTTGTATTCTTATAATAAATAAAACATGCAATAAAATTATATATATCGTAAATTATTTATAAGTATTATTATTATTTTGTTATCAATAATGTTATTAAATATAAATATATTACATATATATATATATATATATATATATATATATATATGTGTGTGTGTATATATGTAAATATATATTATTATATTATTACATTATTATTAAACATTTCATCATGCATAATTATGTGAGAATTCTAATCATATTTATTTTGCTTGGTAGAAGTCATGAAAAATGCAGGTTAATATACGCGCGTGCATGAGGTCGAATTGGTTATATAATTCGAATCTTTAATCGCCTTTAATATAAGATCAATTCATGATTTAATTTCAACAACTAAAATTACACATCATCATTGAACTTCGAATCAGAACATTGTAACACATTTGCAGAGATAAATAGTTGCAGTATCAAAAGGTTATCCTAAGAAAATTTAAAAATATCTTAACTTATGCATTTATTATACATAATACATGACATTATCAAATGGTAGTTTCTCCTCGTGATTTCAAATTTTTGATCTAAGAACTATTTATAACTAAATTGCATGCAGCATAAATTAATCAATTTTTAATTTGAGCGTAATGCAATATTACAGTCTATCACCTTTTATTTGTACATTTTGTATAAAATATACATATGTATTCATACGCGCAGCCAAACATACGTATATGTATATGTGCTATTATTTATTTTTACAAATTATCAAAATAAATTATCATATAGAGGACACTACACGCAAAAATTTGCTGAAAATTTGAATGAAGCTCCAATTTTTATTTTTGTTGTTTTTTTTATGCTATTTTTGTTTTTCTGGATTCTTATGTTCATTCTTTCATTAAATAAAAATAATCTTAAAATATTTTCATAAATTGATAAGAAACATATTTTTTAAAAGTATAGAATTATTGTTCCTGTTATGTTCCTATTATTTGGGATGGTGATAATAGAACGATATATATATATATATAATGAGTTAAGACTTATTTTAAAAAATTCAAGAAAGGAAAATATTATATTTTATTAAAACTTTATCATAAAAAAGATTTATTTAAATTGTTTCTTTATTTCTTTAAATAAGAAGAAATAAAGACACAATATAAATCCAACACATATAAAATCTATATAAAAACTGATATATATATTACATCTTTTTTTTAATAAAATAAACAAATACATATTATTAATGTCTCTCTCTCTCTCTCTCTCTCTCTCTCTCTCTCTCTCTCTCTCTATCTTCTTTTCAGTAAAAACAATCTCACTATCTTACATTGTAATCTTTATGTAAATTTTGACAACAGTCAGCTTTCGCCTTTCATATTGTATATTATGCCATACTTGAGCGCACAAATTTTAGGCGACTTGATTCTAACTTTAAATGTTTATAATTCAAAAAGCATTGTAGCCTCGAGATTTTGATTTGACATTAGGACTTTCGTCTCAAAATGATCTCAGGAATCTAATTAAACGTTGTTATGATCTTTATGAGACACCCTTTTAAACCATTAACAAACATTTACAACTTACGCTATTTTATAAGTTCTTTTAAGATAGAAATTTAAAGAATATATTAATTATATTCTTTAATATTCTTTCAATCAAGTATTTGTCGCTACATGAAACGCGCATACTTGACGTCATTTTGTAAAAATAGTTAATTCTATTTTGATTTTCTTCGAACATATTCTCGGATTATATATATATATTGATTTGTTTATTCGAAATTAAAATATCATTAATCTACTGAAACAATTTATGCTTCAATGCAAGTGCTAATTTAAAAAAAAAATGTTTAAACAAAGGAATTTTAACATCGCTGCAACTATTAGATGATTAGTGAGAGTTTTGAAAAATGCTTTAAAAAAATCTCAAATATCAAAAATCTCGCTTTAATAACTCTTATTATTATATAAGGTGAGAACAATAGGACGAATAACACAAATTGAGATAGAGGCAAAAGGGTTAAGCGAACAAACATCATTAATTTGCACATGGAAACCTGCTCCGACCTCGGCTAAAGGGTCAACATTACAACCGTTACGTGTATGCACAGCAAATAGTCTGCGTTTCATTCTATGCCCTGGTACATGTTCGGTGGACGTTGAATTTTCAGTCGGCCCCCAGTCGTGGGCCCTCTCTGACCGACCTAATTGTCTAATTGGCAAATAAATCCCATTGTTTTCCGATCATGCGATCGATACGCGCCACTCAGTTTAACGCGACTGCTATTTCAAATATGCAGTATGACTGAATAAATTTCTAAATGGTTTTATTAGTTTAATAGTTGACGAGATAGATCCATACAATAAATCAATACTGTGAATATCATTACACACACACACACACACACACACACACACACACACACACACACACACACACACACACACACACACACACACACACACACACACACACACACACACACACACACACACACACACACACACACACACACACACACACACACACACACACACACATGAATATGAATATATGAATATTCATATATGAATATATAGCATAGATTTATAACGATTATATGAGACAAGGACTAAACACTGTAATAATTTCATTTCGATAATTGTATAGCGGTATCGTAGATATATATTTCTCTAATATATAATTTGTTTGCGTATAGATGCAAACAATTTGCAATATGCTATTTTAACGTATGATGTAAAATTTTAATAAACAAGTATTGAATGTCAATATACGATATTTAACTAAAATTTTCATAATGTTGATATTATTTATAATATTGATATTGATATTATAGATATAATTCTTTGCATCTTATAAATGTATTATATCATCAATATCGTCAATCATCAATATTGTCTAAAGTCAAAAATTTTCTTTAATTAATATTTTACATAATTTGTTTAATACTACATTTTTTAAGGAAGTTTCTTATTTATGCTTTTGTGCATCTTTCTTTTTGACTTATTAATTTCAATTTCTCATTTTTGTTCAGTTTATTATTAAATCTTGAAATTTTCAAGCATGTTAATCAAAACGGAACATTGAATATATTAAATTATTTGCGATATGTAAAAAATGTTTATCATATAAAAATAGATAAAAAAGTATAATAAATCAAATTAATTTCTAACAATAACGATGTTCAATACTGTTACAATATCATACCGATATTTCCATAAAATTATATACGAATACAGATATATAAAATATACCGGTAT
The DNA here is from genome assembly GCF_055798465.1 of Pogonomyrmex barbatus. Lineage (NCBI taxonomy): Eukaryota > Metazoa > Arthropoda > Insecta > Hymenoptera > Formicidae > Pogonomyrmex > Pogonomyrmex barbatus. Next base: position 255,428 of record NW_028297107.1, on the reverse strand, counting down.
TTTTACTAATCGTTTTTATTTTATTGGTTACTACATAAAATTAAAAAGATATCAGATCATTATCGACATTTTTGACATTTTCTATATCGCTTTTAATCTCTACTATGAGACAAATGCATCGTCTAATTTATAGAAGAAAACAGAATAACACGTACACTAAAGCTGAATCCACGTTTCTCGGAGAACAATATAGCAAGTAAACCTCACTAACAAACTATTGTTCGATAATCGTTCGACTTTGTCTTCATCCAATTTACTAGACCATTAGTTCATTTACCAATCTGTGTAGATAGAAATTTTCATTACACAAAGTTATTTTATAAATACTTCATTTGAAAACATTCTTATTTATAAAACGAGATTTACAAAACTGGATTTTTGATCTTTTAGTAATTCCAGTATTCCATTCTAATTTTATTTCAGTATCCCATAAAAATATTTCTTCCAATATTTTAAAATTTATAAATAAATAACAATAACAAATTTGTTTTTATCATTATCCTTCTGCTAAATTATGTTTTATACTTTTAAAAAAATAATTCTTTTGTCACCTTTTCTTCTTAAATTAATAAATTTTTAAATTTGTGTACGATGACGCGTTTATTATACTTAGGATGTTCTACTTAAATGAACATTCAAAATAATTCCATTAAGATATATTTATTCAAATAAGTTACTCTTAAATTCATTATATCTATAGACATTTCTATATAATAATTCAGAATTAAATGTAAGAGTTGTGTACATGTGCGTGCGTGCGTGCGTGCGTGCGTGCGTGCGTGCGTGCGTGCGTGCGTGCGTGCGTGCGTGCGTGCGTGCGTGCGTGCGTGCGTGCGTGCGTGCGTGCGTGCGTGCGTGCGTGCGTGCGTGCGTGCGTGCGTGCAACTGTATAATAGATTTAATAAAGCAATCGAAGGATTAAAAAAATAACAAATTGTTTAATGTTAAAATATTTAATACATTGATTCTTTAAAGTTTTTCAACTAATAATTGTGATATATGTCATATAAGTATAATTTCATATACTTCCATATATTAGACGCTATTACTTAAACGTTGAACAGCTAGTCGGACATACATTTTATTATTGTGATAAAAAATGTGTTTTTTTTGCATAATTTTTGTTGCATTATCAATGTTTAGAATTGATAATACTTAATACTTGCTATCTCAGATTGATAGATAGTGAATTGAATATTTATCTAATATTATTAATAATTAATAAATAATAGCATTGTATCATTATATTATTTTATCTTATAGATCAAACAAAGAATGTCAATAAAGTTAGATTTAAATTTACCTTCAATTATTTTAGGAGAAATATTTTCCATGATATTCTTCTGTACTAATAGGAATATCATCCGATGTTTCATTATTCCGATTTTAAATAGAACACATAAATATAATACATCTCGCGCTCGTTGACGATTATCGAGTATCTCTGTTGCTTCAACTCCTGCTGCTTTCTGCTTGGATTCGGCATTTCCTTAGCATGATTGGTTTCTTTTTTTCAGATCTTGTCCAGAATGCTGCGGAATCCCACCGCTGCCACCAATTGTGCCGCTCCCAGGAAATCGTCCGCAGGAGTGATCAAACAGAGGGACGCACAGACACTTAAACACTTTTTCTGTTAACGCTGCCTCTTTAATAAATCAATCTTTTATTTGAAGAAACTTCGTATACAACTTTTTACAGATTCACAGTACGGCACACCATACACGGTATTTCGAACTAAATTCCTCTCTCACTCTCTATCAGTTTTTTTATTTTCCTGAGTCCAATTGCCACACCGGCCTTAGTACATCCTTATGTTAAAGCGCTGTCAATATTTCGGTACGATGTTGTCATTCGCATCCTTGCTAATCTTCTCTATCAAGATGATTGATGTCTTAATACTAAACTTAAAACTTGGTTTTATTTTTTTGGTTTTATTTATTGTGCGCTTATTATTTTATTAAGTTTTATCTTCGCGTCGCGATTATACGAGCGTCGCTCACAACAGATTTAATATACATCAACTTATTAAGAATTTTATAAAATTTTCCGCCATTGAATCCACTATCTCAAAATTTATTTATCACATCAAATTTCGTTTTTATTTTTTTACTTTCAAAACATTGTTAAAAAAGATAATAAATTATTAAAAAATAAAATTAATACAATTTATTTTATTACAAATTTGTGCCATATCGAATTAGTTATTTAAAAATTTGAAATTCTGATATCAAATTTGTATTCAGTGAACGAAGACCCTCGAAAATAATACATAAATTGTCATTGAAGTACATAAAATATTCTGCATATTTTAGATCCATTTTTGCATTTTGAGGTCAAGTTATCCCTTATTACTCTACTATTACTCCACTCTAAATTGTTATGTGCGCGCGCGCGCGCGCACACACACACACACACACACACACACACACACACACACACACACACACACGTTGTTGTTTTTTTTTGTGTGTGTGTGTGTGTGTGTGTGTATATTAAGTTTATATTAAATTTATGTATGTATGTATGTATATAATATATATGTATATGTATATAATAATAAATGTATATAAAAATTTTTATATACATATGTATATATAGACATAATCATTTGAATGTGCTATAATTAGCTTAGTGTGCGCAAGTTTACATAAATATAGGATAGGCTCATACTACTGATGAAGGTATTCTGATATTTTAAGTTTTCCGCTCTTATCGTCGAGGAAATTAAAATTAAAAACTTTTCAATATTCTATACAAAATAACTGCTTTTATTTTTACAAAATGTGATATAGAATATAATGAAGGAAACACTATAACAGATAAAATATAATTTATAAATTCATAGTAAACAAAAGATCTCGCTTTATAATAAAAAATATTGATGTTTATTCATCTGGTTTCAGAAAACATTATTTTATAATTTTTTTTATATTCCTGAAGTAAACAAAATATAATAAAAGCACAGGTGCTATTAGAGAGGTGCTATTCCATCAGTTTCAATCTTAAAGTGATAAGAAAATTTGCAGAAAAATAACTTATGTGAATTTGCATGAAAAATAATTTATAGTGTAGGAAATTTGGAAAAACTAACAAAGTCGAAATTTGAACTAGGAATCTTTTGTTTATGATTTTTGATAAATGATGATTAATTTGCACGACAGCTTCACTACGATAACTATTTCTGAATTCTATTAACCACTTAGCTTTACAGCTTTTATATTCCTACAACGATGACATAATTATATTATACAAACATGATTGCTTATTAAAAGTGTGATCTTCAAATATTGAATATATCATTCAAAAATATTAATTATCGTTGTTTTATGGACGAAAGAGCTCCGTTCTATCCAATATAATATTATTTTTCAATAATGTAAAAACAATTATATATAAAATCATCTTGAGAAAACAATTACATATAAATAAATTAAATGATGTTAAATAATTTCCAATTATTTCTTGTGAAATTTCGCAGTTTACGAAAATAATTAGGAAAATAATTGCATATTTTTTAAAAAATTTAAATATAATTGCAAAATACAGTACTTTAAATATAAAACATTAAAAAACCTTTTTCTCTTTTTTTTTTCAAAATGTTTTTTTCATATATGTTTAACGAAAAAAAATATTATCAACATAACAAATAAATTCGTTCCATGTTGGTATCCTCAATGTCTGCGTAGTTCGTAACTATTTCGACTATTGTTGATTGCCAATCCAATATCAAATATCCAATAAAGAAGTAGCAAATATCTTATTATAGCAATAATGTTGTCATTTTTCATTCCCACAAATATTTGCAATATGTACATGCCTGTTGCATTGAATTTTATTACCTAACGATCAATAATAATTGACATATCCGACATATCCAAAGCAAAGGAGGGATATTGCCAAATGTTCGTGTTGACAAGTATATTTTCATAATTGACTACTATGTTAAGATTTAAATTTTATATCATCTGTAATGGACATAATGGCATGCTCCTGAGTAATTGCAGCGAGCTCTTTAAGCCATTCATCTAATATAACAGCACATAGTACAACATTTTGTACTGGACTCACTTCATTCGGTGATTCCCATGCAGTTTTTATATACCTATCGAAAAAAATGTTTAAAATTTAATGAATGCCTAAATATATCAACTTTAAGTGTATTTATTACATTTATATTGGAATATTAATATTAGAAATAAAAATTGTATAAATTTTTTACATATTAAAATAAATTAATTTCTTTATCACTATTTGACTTGATACTTGACACAGCTTCATAAAAAAAATATTAATAAATATTAATAAAAAATATTAATACTTAGAACGTATAATTATAATAAAAAGTTTTAACTACAATAAAGAACCCTGCATAAATTTTATGAAAAATGGCTCTCGGGCAAATTCAAATTTTAATATTTTGTAGCTAATGTCAAGCTGATTAAAAGTCCTCACAGGAACTGTTGCACTGTTCGGTGCAATCTAGGAATTTATTGCAAACATGAAAAATTGGGTGCAACCGGTAGTACAATGACGTTCAGCGAAAAATGTAGCTTTGCAATTATTTTAAAGTTAATAATAGATAATAGTAAGACTAATAAGAATCAGCAATCTGTAAACAGCGCGATTATATATTTAATTTCAACTTCACTTATTAATAAAAAGTGCCAAATTAATGGAGTAAGAAAAATTACATAGATGCCCTGTGTTTATCTCTTTTATTAGTAAAATAGGATGCCGCATGCGCATATGTGTATGTACCTATATGTCTGTATACATATTCTTTTATAGTATAATTCTTTTATAGTATAATCTACTATAATAATGCGGTGAAAAGTCAGAAATTTGAAACTTACTTATATCCAGGTTTAACTACGTGTAGTTGATCCTCTGATATATTGGATGGCTGACTAACGGAATTTGTTAGATTTGGACTTAAACTACCACTTGACCGTTTGAACATTTGTGTCAATGAAGATGTTAAACTTCTCCTTTTTGGTTCCCCTGTAAATATAATTGATATAGCAATTCAAATCTTATACACATCTATATCATGTACATGCAAAAATATTTTGTACTAATACATACATTTTCTGAATACTTCCAGAGCGTGCATAAAATTTAAAAAAATACTATAATTACTAAAAGATACTACAATTAAATTTTAAAAACTTACTATAATTATAAAGCTTGGAAGAGAATGAAAAAAATAAGAGACAAAAATAAAAAATTAAAGAAAAGCAATGAAAAAAAGGAAACTGTATTTATAGTCTCTAATTATAAGAGAGAGAAAAATATAATTCTAATTCTTATAATATATACTCATAAAATAAATAAAATAAATACCTCTTGAAAATGATTCACTAGTTAGTAAATGCCTCTTAATAGATGATGATTGGGCAGCAGCTTCTATCACATGTTTTCTGGCATTTACTAACTTGTCTTCTCTACTAATTAAAAATAATCTTGCTTGTTCTACCAATATATCCACATTATTATGATTTGAAAGAAATTGATCAATTTTGTGTTTTAATGATGCAAGCACCTATAATATAAATTATATAAATTATATTATTTCTCTTAATTTTTAGTACAGCTAGCCATTAATCAAAATAGATATCTTTTAGAGAAGAATACTGCTTAATTAAGACAAATTATAATTTAAAATCAATATGAATTTATAAGCATAGATGCGGTATTATAATCATATCTTTTTTTTTTGTTATATTTTCTATGTTTGAATTACATAGGAAATAAACTTTTATTAAGATAATTGATTTTTGGCTTCAACCAATTACCGAATGTGAACTAACTAAAATCATCAAAACTTTTCTTGAAAACAGGTAATGCCGTTTTTCACTTAATTATTTGATTCTAATTTTTGTCTATTTTATTTAAAAAATATACAATTACAAAAATTTCTTCTTGTAATTGTATATTTATTATAACTCTTTCTCAATAGTACAATATTTAACTCTTTAAGATTTGTTATCACAAATGTAAAATTTTCCAGATATTCCAATTTTCCATTTTTTTTCCAGATATTTTTTCCAGAATCAAAATATTAAATATTTATATATTTGACATATTCATAATAAAAAAGATGTGACATAATCAAGTAACTTTGTATAGTGTAGAAACATAATATTACAGATTCAATTTTTTCATATAAAACATGTTTGAAATCAAATGTCTAATATATATAATTCCGGGGAAATATAAGACTATTAGAGGTACCCATGAGAGTACCAATATAACCAGTAGTGAAGTTTTGGGAGTATGTGGGTATGGATATGAGTATGAGTATGAGTGTGGGTGTGGGTGTGGGTGTGCAGAATTGCAGTCAAAAACATAAAATAATAATTATAAATATATACCTGAAACAAAGATCTGATGCTAGGCTGAAATACAAGAGAATGATTCAATAAAAACGATTGCAATAAGGGTTGTGGATATATTGCCAATCTGCTGATGAGGCCTGTGAGATGTAAATTGACATATAAGTTATTGCTTGTCATACATTCAAGTTTTCGTAAAACCACATCTAAAAATATGCCAACATTTGGTTGTCCATTGAATACATCCTGTCGATACAATGTGTCTTTATTTGATTTATTCGACAATGTTCTTGAAAAATTCGATTCTGCAATATTATGAACAGTGACACCGCCAATTTCTTTTTCGATTATGACATGCGTTTCTTCGTGTTCACTCCTACGATCTTCATTGGTCTCATTATCTGGTGTTAATTCTGGCGATTCTTTAAATGCAAAACTTTCATAACCACTACTTTCTCCTAGTGATGTAAATAATTTCATGGCCATGATTGAATCGTCTATGCAGCTATTAGATTCTTTCTTATTTAAACAGGTTTCTTTTATATATTCTGTCATTCTAATATCTTCATTCAACAATTCTGCAATATCAGCATCCAATTGTGCCTGTTCGTCAAGAGACAAAGCGATATCCGTATTCAATTCAATTTTAATATTGTGTTCATTGCTGTTTAAATCTTTGCCTTCTAACAAAGACTGAATATTAAGTAATACGTTATCCATTGATGCATTTTCATTATTTTCACATGATTTAACTGCATTCTTAATCATTTCCAGAGACAATGTTCTAGATTCTTCCATTTTTTTTTGCGATTGATCAGATATATTTTCATCCATCAATGTAGTTAGATTGCTAATATTACCATTTTGAGATAAATTACCGTCATATTGACAAGACCAGGTGGAACATGCAATACGGCAAGCTTTGATTTTTTGTCTGGCATCACAAAGATATGCATGATAATTTCCATATAAACTATCTAATAATCTAGTACTGTAATTTACCGATGTCGGTAGCGATTTTAATGATTCAGATGTAATATATTTATCATATGTAGACAATACGGTGCTAGGTAAAGAATTTGTTTGCGAATCCAATAACATAAATGCGGAACAACAACGTGGTGCTAGCGACAAAAATTTTTCTGCTGCACGTCCAAAAGGATCTATGTCCCTCAGTCGACTACGTTGGGAAAGCATTACATGGGAACACGGATTTAATGCACCCAAACACAATTCCAACATAATATCTTCGCAATTCAAATTAACCAGAGTTTCAAACAATGCCAGAGTAACTATGCATAACTAAATTGAAAAAATAAAATATTAGAAACAAATTAATATTTAAAAAATATGTTATCAGACACATATTGTAAAAAAATACTTTCAATTTAATTTACCCTCGATCGAGAAGAAATCCTCTGTATTAAGCTATCCAATATTCTATAGTCATCATAATTGTCTTCCAGTAAAAACCTAACAAATGATCGCAACAAACCAGGATTGGTTACAGATCGAAGAAACAAATCAAAGTAAGCTGTTGCTGTGACTAATTCTTCCACAGTAGTCTGTAAATATATTTTTCAAGAAATTAAAATAAAATAAAATATGAAGCACATATGCACATACGCACAACCATATACATAAAATCATTAATATAGTCAATTTTCAAAAATAATTTGTAAATAATAATGTGTGTAAATAATGTAATTAATAATTAATAAAATAATAAACAAAGAAAATCATATACTGTAATTTAATGTTAGATTTGTATTGTAGATTTTGTACATCTCTCATATTAATCATTTATATTCAATTTTAACAGATTATATTCAAAAAATATTTATAATATTATGCGAATTTTATTCTTAAATAAATAGCAGAAAAGGGATAATGCCGACCTTAAGATTTGTCAATTTTTTCTGATTTTTCTGATGACGTAAAAAGAACAATCAATTTTTTTTCTAATTGGCTAAGGCCATCATTTGCAAAAATTGAAAAGTTTATAAATAAATTAGAATCTTGTTATAATTTAAATTTTTCAAGATGTCAATTTCTTCATTTTGCTCCTATATGTGAAAAGAGGATTTTTAGTAATAAGAAAATATAATAATGATATAAATTAAAATTAATTTTTTATGCATAAAAATAAATTTTTTACAAACTTTTTATATTAGTATCTAAATAACACAATCAAATACAAATAAATAAGTACTTATAAACAAAAAATTATTTATAATAATGTAACTTTTAAAAAAACAAAATCTAGACAAGAACAAAAATAAAATATAAAAATAAAAATAAAAACTATTTATAATAATATAATTTATAGATCAATGAAGATAGATCATTTAAAACTCTACAACTTTTGTAGGAAACATTTCTTTTGGAAATGCTTAATTTTCGAAATATTTCACCGATCTGGGACTTTTTATTTACCCTGTATATGTAAAGCTTCAAGATAACAGTTTATGTCGCCGTGCCGTTATTTTCTAATGGACTTGCAACATAGTAGTTCAAAGCTGTAGCAAAATTTTTTCTCTTAATAACGATTATCTCGCTTCTCTCACGAGAATCTTATTGCAAAAAATATCGCTTAAGCAAAGATTCAAATTTGGAACCTTCCAACTATCTTTATCAAGTGCTTTATCAATTCATTTTTAAAAATATAAAAAGTAATTCTTTAAAATAGAAAAATTATTTATAAGATATTAATAAATTTTTTTTTACTAAATTTTTTATGTAAAATTGTTCTATAGCATTACATTACACTTACTTGTAATAATGCTGGACCCATAACAGGAATCAGAAAGCCTTGATATAAAAATTCAAGTAATTGTTTTTGTACTATTGGATGTGCTACCTGTGCAACTGCATTGCAGAATTCCAGAGAATTCATAAGTTGTGTAAGTGCAGGTAAATCATTTACATCATCTGGTGTTAATTGATGCCAATCATTTGTTTCAATATCAAGTTTTCTTGGGAGTAAAGAATAAAGGCCACTCAATCCTGTAGCTAATACCTAAACAAGAATGGACATATGGTTTATAACACTTTTGTACACATATTTTTGAAAACATATTTTATTCTGAAATTGTACCTGTATTACTTACAGGACATATATTAGAATGTTCGGCAATGTACAATCCAACTTCTTCATTTCTTTTTGAAAGTGACATACATAATAACATAGCATCCCGTGCTTGTTGACCGACACCACCTTCTCGATGAACATGAGGTATTAATAAATTGAATATAATAAATCTGGAATAATTAATCGTTATTTCCGTTAGGATTATACATTCAATGAAGTATTATTTGTTATAATAAATAATAAATTATTACTTGTTCTTTGTAGCTGCAGTTGGATGAAAAAACAAGTCAAGTAATGCCATATTTTGCATTAAGGCAACACAAAGTTGATTCAACAATACTACTAATTTTTTTTCTACTTCTAATGGCATAACATCGTTTGCACATTCTTCTAGCAATCGTAGAAGAGGTCTTGTAATTGGTTCATGTGCAAGAAGAGTACCACTATGCGAAACTAGTAATTCATAAAGTTTTATTTGTTCCAATCTTACGGCATTATTGAATCTATAAAAATTTCTTATATTTAATACATATGTAATATATAGCAGTTTATGTATAACAAAACAGGTATACAGGTTATAAATTCATAGAATTATCTTAGCTTTTTCAAGTTCAGTAGCACAAATATATTTAAAAATATCTATAGTAAATCGTTAAAATTAAATAAAACATGGCATGTGTATTAAATAAAAGATTAACATTTAAATTATTACATAAAATTATATATAAAAAACAGAAAAATAATCTTATTTATAATCTGATATTGAATTTCTATATCATTTATGTTTTTTTTATTACATAAATTATGCTTTAATCATCCTTGCCACAGTTCATTAAATTGATACAATGTATCATTATTTTATGAAAGATTTTTTTCGCAATAAAAATTTTCTTGTGAGAGAAGGAAATAATCATATTTGATTGTCGACTTATTGAAGAAGAAAATTTAGTTATGGTTTTAAATTGTTATGTTGCAAGTCTGTCAAATAATAATATGAAATTGGCAAATAGTACTATTTTAAATTATATATATATATATATATACAGAGAGAGATAACAAAATTTTATATAAACATTCAATGTGATACAAAGAATATAATATTTTCGATATATAAATTATATAAAATAACAAATTCTATATATAGCAAATGTAATAAATAAAGTATCTTTATGTTATATTAAATATATATATATATATATTTAATATAACATAAAGATACTTTATTTATTACATTTGCTATATATAGAATTTGTTATTTTAAATTTGTTGATATTCTTTTCATATTTGGCCATACAAAAATACTGTATTTCGAAAATATTATATTCTTTGTATCACATTGAATGTTTATATAAAATTTTGTTATCTCTTACATATAATAAAAAATACAAAAAATATTTAAATTAGAATTTTAATTCTTGTTAAAATTCTTTCTAAGCAATCGGATGTGAAAAAGTTAGATATTCAGATAAAATACAGATAGTAAAATACAGATAATTTTAATACAAATATACAAATACTTTTATTTTTATTAAAAATAGAGATATACCTTCCTGTATGCATACTCCAATCATATAATTTAACAAGTAAATTTTCACTTAATAAATATTCTAAACATGGAGAATGTGTTGCCGTGTTGCCATGCTGATATTGATTATACACATTCGAATCTCGTAGTTCTAGTATCAATAATGTTACCATTTGATCAATGTGATTAACGACTCCAAGTACATCATCTTGATTTGGTATTCCTATAGGAGGCTGAAAAATATACAAATTAATTTGTTAAGATGATATTTAGAAGTCATTGATATTTTAAAAATAAGATTGTCATTTAAACATACTGAAAACATTTTATCATTTTTTAACAACTCTAACAATAAAGACAAAAATAAAGTAGACAATAGTGATAACTGAATATCTTCTTTTACTATACTCAACCCAGAACCTATTTTTCTGATGATATACATAATATCTACAAAATGGTACATAATTTAATACTGTATACTCGTAACTCATTTTAAATGAAATTTTTAAACAAATTTTTAACATAATTATGATATAATAATAAAATGTATGTTAAATATAAAATAATATAAATAATATATATAAATAATATATATATTTTTATATATTCTTCAATGAATATATATATATATATATATATATATATATATATATATTTAACATTTTTTAAACTCTTTTTAGAAAAATTTGAAATATTAGACAGATTTTTTTTTCAAAAAAGTATATAATTGTATATTACAAAATACATAATCTTTTTAGAACAACTATGTTTTCTCCAAGTGATTTGGTCACATTGTTCTGTGCATAAAAGTATATATTTATACTGAAAGAAAACAAAATAGTTCTGGTTATATATGTATATGTGACAATTTTGAATTTAAATACTTGTACTTAATTTTTCAAAGTAATTCATACTAAATACGACAGTAGTACTGAATATATGATAAAAATATAGTCACAATCACAATATATGTGAATTATTAATAATAAAATAGCGACTCAATTATAATTACAAATTATAATCCCATAGCTATATCAACTTCATACAAATAGAATATGACATTATTTTTCCAGTTTAGATAAATATTTTTGTCATATCAATATCAATGAGATAAGTCTAAAAAATACATATTGACAACAACAATACATTAGTTTAATTTACAAATTACAAATGATTAATATTACTATATTTTCTTGGTTTATATAACTTATTGATTGCCCTTATTACAACTTTATTATGCATAATTGAGATGCTATTTGTGTATATATATATACACACACACACACATATATATATATATATATATATACATATACAATATATATTTCTAATTGCTGATAGTATTTTTTTCTCTCTGTATATTAAGATGCATTTATCACAAAATTAAGTTAATAAAGAATTTTATACTTAAAGTATATTGCAATAAAATATTAAATATTTTTCATAAATTTTTTTTATCCTTAGTGTAATATTTTTATATTAAGAACAACTAAAAGAATCATGTAAAAAAGATCATATAATTCTATTTAAAAATATGACAGTGAGATCTTCATTTAATTTTCAATAAAACTATTCAATGTCAAATAAATGGCAGTATTATAACTTTCTTATATATCTTTCTTAAAATCTTAAATTCTCTAAGATATATTTTTTGTATATCATTAAAAAAATTTGCAGCTTTTAGAGATATAGATTAAAGTAGAACATCCTACGTAGTTCAATAGTTAATATATCATATTTCAATATAATAAAAAAGAATAAAGAAAATAACTTTTCTTTGTAAACAAATTTTATCTTTCACGAAATACAAAAAAGGAAAACAATAAAAGCCAAAAGTATATAGAAGCATATTATAAAAATGATTCAAAATGGATTCCGATCAAAATTTTTTTTTCTAAAAAATAGACAATCTAGGAAATAAGTGAACAATTCCAATCAAAATCCAGTCCAAAGAGTTCTATAATACATATCCTAATACTTTCGACAATTTTATATTAGATATATATTTAAGTATTGAAGTAAAAAGAAGTGTAAATGTCAATATATATACAAGTAAGTTGATAAAGAAAGCTTAAAAAAAGCTATTCTTACTAAAGATTGAAGAATAATTTCATAAATCTGTTGTGAATGTTTGCAGAAGCTATCATAACATGCAGATGGATCAGCATCTTTCGGTGGCGAGTCTCTGGATTGCTGCTTGCTGAAACTTGTTCGCAACGGGCTGTTTCGTAACCAGCTCATTATCTTCTCACAATATATAGGATGCAATTAATGTCGAAATCATCACGGTTGCAACTGATTTCGCGTTTCAGCAAAGTATACAATTGAAATCATTTATCATCACGACTTTTCCATTTATTGTATTAATCACACTTACAACGACGTAACAAAAACAACATGTGCCACACATTCATTAAGCAATTTACGTTTCACTGGAACACAACAAGTATGTAACAAGTACGTGTATCAAGTATGCATACGAGAACGTCTTATCGTTGAAGATAGACGATAAGACGATAAGACAACGTTAGCCTATGCTATTTAGAGAACTACGTCATATTTATTTGACAGTTTCAAAAATGACTCTACAGTTATTTATATCCGAGCATAGACATTTTATCCGATACATTTTCCTCTTTCGTGTATACAATGGATGATTTCCATTTAGTGACACAAGTCGACACAAGTATCGTTCTATCTTTCCTGGCATTCAATGATTAACAAGGACAAAATGATACTTGTCGACTTGTGTCACTAAATGGAAAGCACCCAAAGTGTTTCTTGTTCATATAAACTGCATTTACTGTATATTTAAAAGGTTGTTCACACTGCTTATACTCTCCGCATTCACTCGGTGAGTCGGGCACCACTTGGCGGCGGTTAAGACTCGTTTACACGACAAGGCGTAAGACGTCGTAAAAGCGTAAGCGCATGCGCAAAAGAATTGTTTTCGGTCGTAGCAGCGCGGCGCAGCAACATAAGGGAAATAAATTAATTTTATTTTCAACGCCTGCGTTCACGTTACGCTGGTTGTTTTGTTTGAATCGCTTTGACGAGCCTTTAGACGGCCGCGGAACGATGCAGAAAGTTTGTATCGCTAAAACGTTAATAAACAACACTTTCTCAAAAAAGCTTAGTAAAAAAAAAAAAAAAAAAGATATTCCTCATTCTAATAAATTCGTAGAAATCATGATGATAGAGTTCTGTTGTTTTGTATTTTAAGAAAAAAAAGAATCGTTGAATCCACTGAATGTAACATTGCTAGTGTAAGGCCAGTGGTAAGAAGTTTAATAAAAGTTTATTAAGAGATAGCGCAAAACGATTTCTTTATGAAAGTATGTTATTAAGATAAAAAAATAGATATTGATAAGAAAATTCAGAACAAAAAGTTTAATAAAATATGCGATTAATTAATATTGTAATAATAATTATAAAATAATTATAATGACATGAATCTCTTTTTTTAGATTAATACGCTTTTATTTTTTCTTTTACATAATAATAATAAATAATTAAATTTTAAAAAGTACATACAGTTATTATTTTTATTCATATTCATAACTATCGTCACAAAATTCACTCTCAGACGGTGCACGAGACTCAAGCATCTGTCCAAGTGATATTTCCGCAGCATCAGATTCTTCTTCATCAAGATAATCGTCATTATCATATACTGTAATAAAAATGGATATATAATCAAATCTAGATTCATAATTAAATGTAAAATATTTAAATTTAGTATAATAAATAATTAAAATATTTAAGTTTAGTATAATAATCTATGATAAAATAACGGAAACGATTATAAAGATTACACAACCAATTTCAGATGTGTCTACTATAGGAGCATCTATTTCTATTGAATTGATCTCTTTTTTTGTAAATTCTTTATCCTCTTTTCTTGATGTCTTATCCATTTCCTTAAATTGCTGAGTATTTGGTTTAACGGAACGACATTTTCTTGTCAGCGAAACATCTGTAGACTTTAGTGTAGAATTAATTGTTACCCTAATTGAACAGAAAAATTATTTTATATTAATCGGTCACTTTGCATAATCAGTATTTATTCAAGTATTATAAAAAAAATTCCCTAAGAATTTTCAAATTTCTCGAGTATTTTTATTTAAAATTCTAAATAAACTTAAGAATTCTTAAGTTTAAAATAAATTTATTTTGTATGCAGTTTTTAATGTCTTTTAATTACCAAAGGATATCTGCTTAATATTTGGATATTAATATTTTGGTTTAATCATTTTAAGGAGACAATTGAATTTCCTTTATAAAAACTTGCAAATTATATGTCAATATATATGAAATAAACGGAATACGCAAAATAAAAGATATATTTATACTGATTGCTAACTTGAATGATTGGCGAATTATCACTAGCTTACATTATAAAAGCAAAATTATTAAATTTTTTTCTGAAAGAGGCAAAATTTAAATTTAGAGATAAAATTTCAAAAAATTCCCTGAATTATAATAAATTTGCATGATATCCTGATTTTCAAGATTAAAAAAAAATTCCTAAGAACTCTCAATTTTCCAGAGTTTTCTAGGAAATAGATATAATTATCTATCAGTAAAATAATCTATACTAACGGTTTCTTAAAACTTATTATGTCTGATTCCGGTGTATTCGTAATTGGTAACTCTTGACTGTTTTGTTGTTGGTTTAGATTTTTCAACACTTCGTAATTAATCTTGGAGGATATCTTTTTTTCTTGTAGCATTTTTTCGATTGCTTCGCCTATTAAAAGAAAAATAGAAGATGACTAAATAAAAAATAAATATATTAATATGAAAAATAGAATGGAAAAATCAACTTACCTGCAGTATTTGCGGGTGTTTTGTGTTTTTTAGACGTCGTCCTTCTTCTTTTCTTTTCAGGTTTACCTTCTTCTTTCTCTTTTGAACGTTTTTCTTCTTTTTCCTTTTGTTGGACAAGATAATCTGCGTTTACTTTATTCCAAAGGGCAGATTTGGACTGTGATTCTTTTTCCGAAAGAATATAACTATCTAATTCCTCATCATCAATATCATTCGTGTAGATTTCTTCAGAAGACTAAAAAGAAACCTGTTTAATTATTTTAGATTCTTTACACGTGATTTATATCAGAGATATTCTTTTATAATATTATAAACTATTATAAAGAATACTATAAAACTAATACAAATTATTAATATAAATTAATTTTATATATTTAAAACATGGTATATTTAAATGAAAAAATAGGCTAATAAATTTAAACAGCAGAAGATATGATGCAGATAATGAGCAATCAGCATGTAGAAGCTTAGATATTTAATAATCTCTTTTATTTTTTTAAATTTATATAAAAATTAAAGATAAATATTTATATCATTTTTAATGGATTTGAAAAGCAGCGACTTAAATTAGAGCTAAATTTTCTTCTTTAATAAATCAATAATTAAATATAATATCGATTACTTCTCTTCATGAGAAATTCTTATTGTAAAAAATATTATCTCAGTCAGGGTTTGAACTTAAAGCTCGGCTCTGTCGCTGCAGCCATATTGAATTATGATGTCAGAAACGAGAAATGACATGCAAAAAGTTTCTTGTGCCATATAGCTTTATTTTATACTTTTTCCTTAAAAACATGATATTTTCATGTCCTTAAAACTTGTGAAAAATACCAGAAAATAAAATATCTGTCCGATAGATTATATAAAAGTGTAAAATAATTCTTGAAATAATGGTACATTGCTCAGTTATCAGAAGTCACCAAAAGATTCATTAGATCTAGTTGTCCTGATAGCTGAGCAGTGATCATTTTTTCAAGAATTATTTTACACGATTTTCTTCTTTTTCCTTTTATTTTACACTTTTATGTGTTCTCTTGGACAGATATTTTACTTTCTGATGCTTTTTACAAGTTTTAAGAATATAAAAATATATTTATAAGGGAAAAGATAAAGCAAGATAAAGCTATACGCTATATGCAAGAAATTTTTTGCATTTTTCGCCTTTGATGTCACATAACTCATGTCGCGCCGCGAAAGAGTCGTGTCTAAAAATCTTCTGATTCATATTGAATATCTCTACAATTTGATTATTAAGTCATGTGCAATGCTCATTGAAGTGAGATAGAAGATTTGGTGCGAAGACCCTATATATTCGAGTGCAATGATGTTTCGCGTGTAGCATGAGAAATTGCGTGAACATCTGCTATGATGCCTGATGTGATATATTTGTCGAAATAATAAGATACATAGTGACAAAGATGTTATTTTTAAACCAACATAAAAAGTAAATTCAACATAATAATATGAACGTAAGACAGCAAAAAATAATAATAAATGATATATGAATAAAAAATATACCGAAAAATATCCCCTTCCTACAAAAAATTCTTATTGTGAGAAATATTACTTCAGCCAGAAAGTTTTCACATTAATGTACAATGTGTTGCATTAATATCTGAATACTTATAAAAAGTACATGCGTTCCTTATTCTAATCTACAGTGTAAAACCTATCAAAATAGAGATATAGGAAATACTTGTATATATTATTATAATAACTAGAATCATAATTTATAATTCCATTTAGATCAAAATAAATAGGATAATCCTTACATTTTCAAAATTATCTTTTTCTTTGGTTTCACTTGAATGATCATTTGTAGACATCATAGAGGCTATATCCGGACCTGCATATACATGAAATTACAACGGGCAATAAAATATAAAATAATATAATTTTATGTAAATACTCACCTAATCCAGTTACAAGTGAACTATTATTTTCATATGATATAGAATCTCGGATTTCATCATTGGGACCATCCATATTGTTCTCAACATATTTTTGAATTACACTCAAATTACTTTCTCGAATAAATCTATCTGCGTCTTCATTTTCTATAGAAGATGCTATAAAAAGTATATCGTAAAAAAATTGTTATTTTTTACAGAAGTTCAATGAATATAAATTAACTACCTTAAATATTATATTAAAGTAGATAGAGATTCTCGAAGAATACTTTAGATTAACAAGATTTACTCAATTTTTGTAAATTTTATTCCGAATATTTGAAAATTCCGAGCTTTTTCAGATATTTTATTTAAATAAAATTACAGAATTTTTAATGTATGCTTTAAAATAAATTTATTTTATTATATTTTCTTTTTGTAATGTTCTTTAATCATATCACAAAGAAAAGCCATTTAACTTTCTTATTTTAAATTCAATATATGTATATATGTGTATATTTCTCACTATTTTTTAATTAATTTCTTACGTTTTTTAATTTCTCACTATTTTGAAAATAATTGTAATTGTATTTTAATAGTGTCATAATAGTTATATAGAAATATACTATCTTCATACGTGCACGAGTGTATTTAAATTATATGTTTCAAGTGATTATATAAAATTTCATATATTTAAATAGTCTTTTTACATTTATTGTTACTAAATAATGTGTGCTATATAATATAATTACCATCCTTCCGTTTCCTTGCTTTTCCTGTTCTGTAATCTTCTAGCTGTCTATCAATTTCTGCTTGCAGTTCATTTATTTCCATATCTATATTTTCTAACTAAAAAGTAAATATTGTTGTAATAAAACAAAGAAATCATATAAAATTATTTTAATTTGGTTTTAAAGCTATTGAATAGAAAACATTATATTATAACGTAAAAAAGGACATACTCGTTGTAAACGTTCTCTATCCTTTTTACGTGCTGCTTTAAATGCTGGGGGATCTTGTTCTTCTTCTAAATCTACCGTCATAAATTCATCTAATGTTAAACCACTAGATGGTGTATCACCAAATTCCATCAATCTATATGTGAAAAAGAAAAATTTATCATTATGAAATCCATATACATAAAACTATTATAGAAATATTAAACAGATACCTGAGCAATATATTTTACCTTTTACGTAGGGTAGATTCGTGAACCTTGACAATTTTTATAATGTCAGCAGTTGATCTGCTAAATTCATGCAATCGCGCAGCAATTAATAAAGCTATTGTGAAGAAAGAATATCTATATAAATATATACATACACACACACACACACACACACACACACACACACACGCGCGCGCGCGCGCGCGCGCGCGCGCGCGTGATGTGTAAAAATAAGTCATATTTTTGATATTTCGTATGTAAAATTACAACATTTATCGCGTGCGTACACATATACATATATATTTACATATACATATATATTATTTATATTATTTCTTTAAGAGTTTGTTTTTTATATAACAGATATATATTATGATATAAATTTATATTTTTTTATAATCTGAAAATCTGATTTCTCTAATGTAAGAATGAGTTAGAAGGAGAGCATAAGGGGAAAAAAGTAAGTGAGAGAAGAGTTCAGATTGCATTACCATAAAGTATTTCAATTTACGCCTGTGCGTTGCGATTTTGGCTTCACCAAATCAAAAGTGCCAATCAAAAGTGCCAATCAAAAATTACATTACTGTCTAGTGTGATCATATTTTAATTCTTTTGCATAACGAGATACGAAAATCGATTATCGAAATATTTGACTATTCCAAGACTTTTGGGACACATTGTATAATAAACACATTATATTACAATGACAATCAATAAAAAATAATAATAATTAAAGTGTTACCTGCGCCACACAGACCGGATGGCCTACGACCACTATGAATACTATCTCTTTTCATTCTTTGTACCACTCTTAAGGCTGTCATAGATACGGCGTGTGTTTTATCTCCAAATTCAAGTTTGTGCGCAAATCTCATGATATATAAACAAGGATCTAAATGGACAGAGAAAAATTTAGGCTATAAAATGTATAATATATACAATATATAATTATTTTAACTTAAGGCTCGGCTCTCTCGCTGCAGCATATTGAATTATGAAAAGTCGAAGCGAGAAATGACATGCAAAAAGTTTCTTACGTCGTATAGCTTTATTTTGTACTTTTTCCTTAGAGACATAACATATTTTCATATTCTTAAAACTTGTAAAAAATATCAGAAAGTAAGATATCTGTCTAATAAATTACGTAAAAGTGTAAAATAATTCTTGAAATAATGGTACACTGCTCAGCTATTCGAAATCACCAGATTGCTAGATCTAGTTGTTACCGATAGCTGAGTGGTAACTATTATTTCAAGAATTATTTAACCCATCGTCGCGCTGCGAGAGAAAGTCGAGTCTTAAATATTGTGCGAAAATATTTTATTTTTCATTCAAATAAATAATATTCACTTTCAATTTCATTTTACATAACAAATTTTAAATTTCACAAATGTTTGCTTTAGTTGCAATACATAGTATAGTAAGCATTTATTTTCACAGTAGAAATAAAAGAATATTAAAAAGTATATTTGAAAACATCATTATTTGTGTTATCATTGATGCATTTTTATCTTGTATTCGATAGTTATGTTATATCATTAATGTTTCATCATTATATCAAGAAAGAACTCTCACATATTTTATAAAAAAAAAATGGCTTCGGCAAATTGGCTAAAATTGAAATATATTTTAATTTAGGTGATGCTGATAAAAAATTTTCTGTGACAAAAAATTTTCTGTGTTCAAAAATCAATAGTAGACAATAAAAGATATGATCATTTGAAGTAAGTTGTTGTTGGAGTTTAACCCATTAAAGTCTATGCCTAGATCGGCAAGGATAATCAAAAAATAACTATTGGAAATAGAATCGGAGGCATATAAAAAGGCATTTCTGACATAAAAAGCATATTGCAAAAATCAATTTTGTAATTAATTTGTTATGAATACATTATTAAAAATTACCTATAAACAAAATTTATTTCATTATCGTTTATTAAGGTTTTCTTTATTTTATGAGATAAACAGTTACCGCCAATTCTTTCATAACACCAATTAAAAATTATTTATTTTCTGATTAATTTTCTATGGAAATTTTTTTATAAAATTTTCATAGATTTCTTATATATGATTTCACTGCCTTAAGGTTTTTTTTTTTAAATATATATTATATCTTAATCCAGATAATAAGAAGAGAAATAAAAATATGATTGTTTCTGCAATATTTAAAAAAATTTTTAGCAACGATTATTGTTCAAATTGTTTTCAATATGTTTTTATAATTTTTTTGATACTGAAAATATTCAAATTTTTAAAAATTATTTTCTTGTTATTAACATGTTAATGATTGTAAATATATTGTTAATTTATCAACTACCGAACACAAATTCAGTTATTGAAATATTCATCTTAGTTACTTCAACGATTCCTGGCGTAACAGCAGTATCATAGACAATTGATCATCGGACACTACCTGATTTATACTGATTTTACTTGATTTCTATTAACAACATGCTGTCAGAATTATATTAGCAGATTTTGCTCAATTTTTGTTAATAATGTACTATCAGAATGTACTACTCATCTATAACTTATTTCTTCTATCAATCTGTCATTGCATTCTGCAAATAGATTCTGTTACATTTTTTCAAGCAATCTGTCAACAGCATTGTATGTGTCTAACTCTATATCAATTCTATTGCCATTCTACTTAACAAAATGTACAGCAGATACTCTGCAAAATCTATTTTTAATAAAATCTGTTTGACTATATGAATATTAAGATTAAGATATTTTTGTTCGATATATGTGTAATCAGATATATTATCTGTTTTTAATACAAGTACATCCAATCTTTTCTTTTGGATATATTCAAGTTATTTTGTAATTCGAAATGTAGGTAGGCGACGATTTATTTTTTCTTAAAAAAAAAAAAAAAAAAAAAAAATATTTTAATCGGTTTTTGCTTGCACTGTTTCCTTTATATTTTCTCTATATTTTTAACACTTTGGATTATGCTTTATTTTTCGATGATTTATCATTTATCATTTAACTATACAAATGTAAGATGAAAATGTCACTATTTTATAATTAAAAGAGACGCTATTTTTATTTTTGTATTTATATCAACAATAAAATAAATATGAGAAATAAAAGTATTTTGAAAAAATTATGTGATACATGATTCAATTGTATTATATTCTCTTTTTATTTTATATATATATATATATATATATATATATATGTGTGTAACAAATATTTTTTTTATGCATGTTCCCCTTCCACTTTTCATCATTCGATGTGTATCGACCGATATGACTGAGGACTGAAGTGATACTGGCTGGCGGCGCTGTTTGACCAGCGCCCGTATGTATAGAAAATGGCGGCCGCCTAGCCGACGACGCACAGTCTCTTGAAATTTGGAACGGTGTGTCGCGCGTGCAAAAAGAAATTACGAGAAGAGAAAGAGTGACGGTATCGTTCAAACGTGACAACGTCATGGCAATGTCAAATCTATACTCGAAGATCTCTACCAAGCCAATGAAGCGTTTTCAGGATAACGTCGCGGTCAAACACACCAATACCTGGATGAACGGTGAGAAAGATAGAAATAATAAAAGAAGTGAGGGCGAGGGAGAAAGATGGGAGATTGGAGGAAGATAATGGGGGGAGAGAAAGGGAGGAAAGGGAAGCTACTTTGTTTGCCGTTTGAATGAGAATGCTATTTATATTTTACATCTATCTGAATTAGGAATCTCGATTGTTAATTGTGATTATCAAATCACAGGAGACATTCTGGATTTGCAGAACTATTGGTATTTGTAGAACCATCAGATAATATAGCAAAAATTGTATATTTTTATTAATTGTATTTAGAAGCGAAAAATATTTTCTTTTTTCCAAAAATATTCAAAAACAAAAATGAGGCGTATAAATTCTATTGAATATTTATACTAGTGAAAATCATTTTTATTATCATAAATGGCAAATATTTTTGATGCTAGACTTGAGAATTATACAATTTTAATATATTCATGCTGATAAAAAGATCGAATTAACAGTGAGATGTCTAACTTCTTCTAGTTTCGTGAAGCAAGAGAAAAGATACTCATTAAATGAGTGCTATGTATATCTTATCAGCTGAAATTGATCCGCTTGATCATCTGGTCCTAGTAAATGTGTTAAATACAAAAAATATATTTTCATGTAACATTATATGAAAATTGATTATTTAAGACTATAAAGGAATTTATATAAGAAAATTAGATTTGTATCCTTAAAAAGCACATAAAACATCCTTGTTCTCAAACATATCTATTGTTTGAAGTGTGAAGTTCAGAATGGGAATTTATGTCAATGTTTCGATGTCACACTTGACTTAAATTTTATATCCCGAGACTCAACGATATAATTTGTACAGCAATGATTTATATTTGGGACACATTCAAGGCAATTGAAAAATTATATGTGGATAGAACTCTGACAATATTGTATTTTTATTTGGATTAATTTATTTTTATCACTACATTGAAGATGATCTCATAAACAATTGAAATATTTATAATTTTTACAATAAATGTATGTCTGTATTTTTATAATAGAAAAAAATAACTATGGTTACTTGACTCATTAATCTATTATTTATTTTTTTTAATTAAATTTTATTTATTAAATTGAAGACTAATGACTAATATGATATTGAATGTATACTAACTAAGATCATAATCAACATAATATATTCTCCTTGAAAGAAAATAATTTTAATCCAAAACATTTTCAAAAAATGTATTTAATGTTTTATTCATATACTATTTTTAATATTTTATCACTTATAAAGATAAGATATTTTGTACATAAAAAACATGCAATTTTATACAAAAATTAAGTAAAATTGGCAGTTAAGCAAAGTAAAACTCCTTCATTTATAATTTTTTATATTTTCATTAATTTTATTTTTACAAATTTGTATTATCATATACATATATGCAATTAAAATTTATTTCTAATCTTTTAAATTTTTTGACTCCTATGTAGTTCATCTCTACCATTTTAACATTACTAATGTATTAATTGACATTTATTGAAGAAAAAAATTAGATTCATATCAGCTGTGATTAATCTAATTAATCAATTATGTTAAATTAAATATAAATTAACAGTTAAATAGAAAATAGAAAAAACAAAATTGACTTGTGCCAATTTTGTTACTGAATGAAAAGCATTCATTAACAAAAAAATGTATTTGAATTGAAAATTACTAAAATAAAAATTTTTTATAATAAATGACTTCTTGCATATTTTGAACTGCAAATCGATATATTTATTTGTTGTTTCTGTAATATCCCACACAGCTAAACTTGCATAGACAGATTTTGAGTTAGTAATATTTAAAAGGCAATAAATTTCATATAAAGTCTATAATATCTATATCTGATGTTAGCACCAAAAATATGATGGTGACCAAACCTGCTGTTATGCTATAGCAGCAAATTGAAAGAAACTAAGCAGGATTGCAGTCAGATTGCCATCAGATTGTCCGAGCGCCCAGATCATTGGTTTCTGCTGCCAATTTACTAGTATAATATAACAGGTTCTATCGATAGATCCTGAGCTTAATGTTGACAGAAATTGGGGTTCTTCAGGATTCTATAGGGTTCTTCAAAAATGGAAACAGTCAAATATCTCGTCAGCGATACATTTTAGAAAAAAAATGTTAGAGATAGGGTTTAAAAAGGTCTATTTACTGATCTTATCAGTTTAAGTGACTTTGCCAAGGTCATATAGAAGACAACTTGTCTTTTTGAATGGAAATCCTCATTTTTTATTACATATTCTCATAGCTGACCTCGAGAGCTCTTCAAAAATAGATACAGTTGATTTTGTTTTATGTAATTTTATAATTTTTATATTTTTATATTTTCTTAATTTGCAAGTTTCTTTATATGCTTGTGTGAACTATGCTATTATATGATCTATTATATGATATACTGTTAAACAAAAAGGCGAAATTTATATATTTTTTATTTGTATTTCTTGCAGCGTTAACTAGTAACGTACAGATTATAGTACATCTTCATAAAAGTTGAATAATTTGTCTTTTGATCGTTTGGATTCACTGTACATATATATAAAAAAATATAGCAAGATATATTCATTTGTACAATTTATATGCACGCCTACACACACACACACACACACACACACACACACACACACACACACACACACACAGAGAGAGAGAGAGAGAGAGAGAGAGAGAGAGAGAGAGAGAGAGAGAGAGAGAGAGAGAGAGAGAGAGAGAGAGAGAGAGTTGTACGTTCGCACGCGCGCGATATTGCACTAAAAAAATTATAAGACTTTGATACTAAAAATAAAATAAAATAAAAAAATAAAAACAACTTTTACCAACAAAATAAAATTTAAATTATTTTTAAAAGAATCTAACAAAATTTATATTTTTAATGAGTGATTATTTATTTATTGACTGTGTGTGTGTGTGTGTGTGTGTGTGTGTATTAAGAAAAATCTCCATATGAATCGAAGTCAATTTTGCTATTCATTGCAAATATTATGATGATATAATTTGAATTATACATTATCTGTTTTATTAATGTTGCTAAATTTTAATAATTTAATATATTTGACGTAAAGAGATTCTTTATTTTAGCGGAATCTCCTAGTAATACATCAGATTCACCACCATCAGTAAGTCCACTTTCTTCGTCTATTGTACTACAACGTGAAGGAACTACAGTGAATCAGCCATTGAGTGCACCTGCATCACCTTTGTCTTCCTTATCATCACCCGTGACCCAGTTCAATTTACCATCACCCGGAGACTGCACCCAAGATCCCAATTGGCAAGCAACAAAACCTACAGTTCGAGAACGAAACGCAGCCATGTTTAATAATCATCTTATGGCTGATATTATATTTATTGTTGGTAGCCCAGGTATTTGTCAAAATTCCCTTAGATCTTTTTCTTTAGCTATCTCTCTTATTTAAAAAACACCTCTCATTAATATTTATCTCATATTAATAGGTCATACACAAACAATACCAGCACATAAATATGTTCTTGCTACTGGCAGTTCTGTATTTTATGCTATGTTTTATGGAGGATTACCAGAAAATAAAAAAGATATAGAAGTGCCTGATGTTGAACCAGCAGCTTTTCTCGCACTGTTAAGGTAAATATAAAGAAATATAAAATAATTTAAAGACATCAACTTATAAAATATATTATTCAAAATTAGAATTATGCTGGAAAAGAATCTATTACATTATGTACCATGAAAAAAAGAACTAAAACGAAGATACAAAATAGCTAATAATAAATATTATTATTAGAAAGAAAAAAATATTATATGATTTATATAATTATAACATACAACATTTTTTTAGATATATGTATTGTGATGAAGTGCAACTAGAAGCAGATACAGTTCTGGCAACATTGTACGTTGCGAAAAAATATATAGTTCCACATTTGGCACGAGCATGCGTCAATTATTTAGAAACGAGTCTTACGGCAAAGAATGCTTGCTTACTTCTGAGTCAATCTCGTCTTTTTGAAGAACCGAATCTTATGCAACGTTGCTGGGAGGTGATTGATGCACAAGTAAGTCAAATGCAACGGACGCTAAGAAACATTAGTTTGAGTGACAAGAACTTGGACAGAATGCTCGAAGATGACTCAAGTATCATCTCGAATGATTCAATCAATCATGTTTCGAGTTTACATTCTTATGATAACAATAAATTCAACAGTTTGCGGTATCAACGCACATATAAAAGCAATGATGGATTGAATAATGACAGCTGTGAAAATTTTAAAACCAAACTATTAGTAATGCCACATTGTTTGAGTCTTTCGGAAAATGATTGTTGCACGAATATACTTGCAGATGAACATTTGTCTGTCTCACTTTTCCGAGCGCAAAGTGAGCCTTACTTTCCAGACAATAAGTTAGATCAGATTGAAGTCACACAAAATATCACGTATCAAGATAACTTAATAGATGAATATGAACGCAGTAAAATTCATAATGATATTCCTAAAACGAATACTAATCAAATAGTTAGTTAGATAAAAGTGGATAAAAATTGATAGATTTTTATGTATAATTGTATTGAATTTCTTAAGCACATAGTTGCAAACTATTTATGTTGTTTTTATTCTTTGTACAGCTGAATTTGTATTATATAATAATTTGCTAAAAATAATTTTCAATGGTAAAAATAATTTTCAAAAGATATTTCTGCTAATGTAAATTATTAATCTGTGATTAATCTGTGTATTTATATGTTGGATATCTCAATAATAGCGCACTTGTTCTTAATGACATTTTGAATTCTAATATTTATATTCAATTGGATATTTTAGAGACATAAAATTTATTAAATATTCTCTGCAGATTTTAAGGTTTTTTTACATAAAAATATTTGAAAAATATTTGAAATTTCATAAAATTTAAAAAAAGAATAAATAAATGCCAGATTTATAGAATATTACAATATTCAATATTACAATATTCGTTGAATATAACGATAATTATTACAGATTTAATAAACTTCTCTTATTTGCAATGTGTTATGAATATCATAAATTTATACAATATAATTTATATTTGTACAGTATAATGACGATTAATGTTTATTTTGATTCAAGATTACAATTTTTTTAAAAATGTGTTGTTTAATATGATTTTTATCAAGAATAATCTCAAAACTCTTTGTATTAAATGTAATAATTAGAATAAGAAGAGACAAATTCAATAAAATCGTCATTTTTCGATAAATAATAGAAATGTTACATTTTATGAGTAAATCGATTCTACAACAACATGATTCCCACTATACAATATATAAATATAATATATATTTTATAAATAATATAACATTTTTCAAATTTGACAATTACTTTTTTGAAATAAGCTTTTATATATTTTTTGCAATGTTTTTGCAAATTTAAATTATTTCAAAAGTTAAATATTATCTTTCTCTTGTTTTTACAAAAAAATCTCATATAATCTCAATATGTGTAAATAATTTTTAATCTAAATATTGATATAATTTTAAACTTTAATATAAGCATTAATATATGCATACGCATACACACCACACACACACACCACACACACACACACACACACACGCGCGCGCGCGCGCGCGCATACAGCATATAGAATCATATAACTGGTGATTACAAGCAGAAAGGAGATTCTACATGAAATACTGAATCGAAAAGGTAAAATAAAATTTTTTCATACGAGGCTTTGTTTCCGAGAAAAATGACTTTGAAAATTTACCATGCATGCACTTGATCAAGTAGTGATGGTTCATAAATATAGTCGATATAGTGTTGTTTTTTTATATTGTTCTTACTTTTATGTTTGTCGAATCGAACTCTTAATTTCTATCATAATGCCAATATGATTACATACAAAATCGCGAGTATGCATATGATTGTTGCGTTAGATGCATGTGGCAACTTCTGTCGCAACTAATTATTACAAAGACAAATATCCTAATCGCCGACATCATGATAAGTTATTCAGAGAAATTTTCAACACCATTTTTCTCGGAAGCAAAGCCTCGTATGAAAAAATTTTACTCTACATTTTAAGTTCAGTATTTTATGAAAATAGAATCATCTTCTTCCCTCTTATATCATCAGTTACACCATGATTCCGCGCGGCCGCGCACGCGTGTGTGTAATATACACATTAATGCTTATCAGTTGTATGTATGTGTGGGAGCGCGCGCGCGCGCGTGTGTGTGTGTGTGTATGTGTGTATAGGAAAGTGTATGTCTTGTATGAAAAGTGTTGGAAACCTTTAATATTTCTGAATATCAATTAGATGTGAAAATTAACTCGGTTTTTATTTAAATACATTTTAAATTCCAATTTTATAAATGAAATATAAATTCAATTATCAAAATAGTCTTCATTATTTTCTCCAACTATAATTTTTTTGTCGACCAACTACGAACTTCAATGCGAAAAAGAGAATGATTTCAATAAAAATATGCAAATCTAATAGTATACATACACGCAACGCGCACATACATTATTTTACACACAAATACACACGTGCACGCACGCACGCGTGTGCACGCTCGCAGAGAGTATTTCGTAAAGCTATTCGTCAGTTTTAATTTTAAAGTGATATAAAAATATGCAGAAAAATAATGTGCGTCTTTGGAATGATGTGCTTACAATTATATTATACAAACACAATTGTTTCTTGAATGCGTAAACATGATTTTCAAATATCGAATATGTACTGTTCACAGAAATATAAATATTATCATTATCATATTATCATATCACCGTGGATGAAAAAGCCTCACTTTATCTTACCACACACACACACACACACACACACATACACACACACACACACGCACACGCACATATAAGATGTCTTTACCCTATTTTTTTTAAGGATGTGTTTCGGAGGTAGTTTTAAATCCTAATACAAAAATGTCGAGGCTATTTTTCAAATTAAATTAAATTAAATTAATTGATTAAAATTCATCAATTGTAGCTGCTAAACTTTGCGCATCAGATATGGTATAATATAAAATGATAAAGATGGAAAAAAGAATATATTTGAAATATGAAATTCATGCAACTTTGTCTCTCTCACACACACACACACACACACACACGCGCGCGCGCGCGCATGCACGTATACACAAAGCAAAATTATATATGAGATATATGATTATATATTATATATAAATTTCTAATGTTATTATGGAAATTTTATTTAAATACGTAAATAATTTTCATTATTGAAAATTCATAGATTATGTACTTGTAGAATAAATTTCAGATCCATGATACATATACATTATAATATCACTGAAATAATGATATTAATAATAATAATTAATATAAGAGATTTTGAATTTCATATTAAATAAAAACTTTGTATGGCAGGCAGAAATGGCATTAAGATCTGATGGTTTTGTGGATATTGATATCCATACGCTCGAGTCTGTCTTATCTCGAGAGACGTTAAATTGCAAAGAAATACACATATGGAATGCTGCATTACGATGGGCTTCTGCAGAATGCATACGGCAAGATTTTGAGCCTACTTCAGCTAATCAAAGGCAATTGTTAGGTAAGATAAATGTTAACGTTATTTTTTTCTTCAAAATAAATGTTTATACACTCTATATATACGTACATGCACACATATATGTGTATGCACAACGTACTCATATTTACATGTGCATTTATAATATATATATATATATATATATATTTTTTCTTTTTTTAGGATCTGCTTTGTATTTAATTAGACTTCCTGCTATGAATCTAGAAGAATTCGCAAACAGCGCAGCACAGACAGGAATCCTAACACATCAAGAAACAATTGACTTGTTTCTATATTTTACAGCCAGCAACAAGCCACAACTTTGTTTTCCTACCAAATCGCGTCAAGGATTAAAAACTCAGGTAAATAAAAATCATATTATTATGTAGAAAGTAATAAGCTTTCATAAAGAAGTTTCAAATAAATATCTACAGTATTTATTTCTGATTGATAACTATAGTATAAATAGATTGATATATAGTATATAATACAGATATCAATAAATATCATATAATATTATATAATTTTAATTTAATTTTGTATTATTAAAAAAAATTTATTTTCAGGTTTGTCATAGATTTCAGTCCTGCGCGTATAGGTCAAATCAATGGCGATATAGAGGTCGTTGTGATTCAATTCAATTCAGTGTCGATAAAAGAATATTCGTGGTGGGTTTTGGATTATATGGAAGCTCGTCTGGTGCTGCGGATTATAATGTCAAAATAGAACTTAAGAGGCTTGGAAATATTCTAGCGGAGAATAATACTAAGTTCTTTTCTGATGGTTCGAGTAATACGTTTCATGTATATTTCGAGAATCCGATTCAAATCGAACCAGAGTGTTCGTACACAGCAAGTGCAATATTGGATGGTGGGGAGCTGAGTTTTTTTGGTCAAGAAGGTATGTCGGAAGCGACAGTTGGCAGTGTAAACTTTCAATTTCAGTGTAGTTCTGAAAGTACCAATGGTACTGGAGTTCAAGGTGGACAAATCCCTGAATTAATTTTTTATGGACCGCCGTCCGATGATTGACGGAAATTTATAATGGAATTTATAGTTTAATCATTAATTTACAACAAAAAATATTCAAACATTTGTTTTGAATAAAATTCGTAAATAAAGTTCTGAAAGAGAAACATATATTTCGTAGATATTGTTTAATCTGAATGTTCAAATTTAAAATTGAGAAATAGTTTTCAAATATTCAGTATTCAAGAATATACTCATTTCTTTTTGACAAAAATACTTTTTAAAAAATTGTGAAGAATAATAATTATGAATAAATAAAACAATGTTATATAATATTTTGATAAATAATTATTATTGTTCTGCTTACAGAACACAGAATACAGAAGGCTATTTTTTCTATTGTAAATACAATTAATTTAAAGTGCCAATGCTTCAATGGAATTATCATTTTTAAAACAGAAATATTTATTAAACTTTATTTTTTATGTCTCATTCTTGTTAATTAACAAGATAAAATTATTGAAATTTGTATATATTGTTTATTTGTATATTAATTAATAAATTTTTAAATGTGCATCAATTATTATTATTACTAATTTTTTAATGAAAATGATTGAAGCATTATACTATACTAAGTTTGTTTCAAATTTCAAAAGCTGATATCACATTTTAATACATATATGTAATGTTTTAATACATATATGATTCATTAAAAATCATATTTCATAAAAGATACAGATAATATATGTGTATTATATAATTTGAAAATAATAATTAATATATAAAATATATTAGATCATCTATATCATTCTTTTTTCTTGAATAATTCTTGGGAAAAGGGGGTAATAGTCGAAAATTGGGAAAATAATTTTCATCACCAAAACCTATCTAAACTATCTAGTGATTTGGTTTTCTGGAAACTATCACAAATACGGTAAACCTTTAATTAAGTTTAAAATTTTAAATAGGGATATAGATTGAGAATAATGTTGGATATCTCTTTTAAAAATAAATTTTTGCTTAAACTTTTTTTATATTATTTATTGTTTAGGAGAAAAATAAAAAAATGTCAGATTATAAATCATCCATTTTTCAAGATATTAAAATTTACAGGGAATTTAAATGAAAATTTTTCTTACTACGCTCATTAGACTTAACATCGATAGACTATTTTTTATGGAAAAAATAACAAATTTTATTTATCAAAATCATCCAAAGGATGATATGAAGGAAAGAATTCGATAAATTTGCCAATCTTTCAGTAGAAATGAAGTTCTTAAAATAATTAATACAATCAGAAGAATTTAAAAATCTGAATCAAGATGATATTTTGAACATTTTAAAAAGAAAATCTACTTCTTAAGATTCGCTAGAAAACAAGTGGTCCTGGTTCGATTCCTAGCTGATATTTTTCGCAATAAAAATTTCTCGTGAAGATTTATTATTATTAATGTATTAGTGGAGATAAAGACATAACTATCGATTGTTATAGTTTTGGTATCCATAAATAAATGACATGTAATCGATAACGAAAATCAAGAAATAATTTCTTGAATTTATTTAATATATACAAAAATTGTAAAAAGAAATAAATGATGCCTAAAATCTTATCCATGTAATGCCACGAATTTATTTATTATCTGTTCGACATAAATAAAACACACACACACACACACACGCACACACAGTTTTGTTTAAAAAAAAAAAATTAAAAAGATTTTTTTTTCATTTTTTTAGTGAAAAAACATTATATAAGAAATAATATTCTTTCTTAATGATAAAAGATATTAAAAATTATTTTATTTAAAAATGCTTTAATAGACCTATCTAACTCATCCAACCTATTCGATCTTATTCATCTTTAATTAAAAATTTAATATTTATTTGCTCATTTCTCTTCATTTCTAAAAATATTATCCAATTTATTGCATAGAATTTCTTAAAAATTTTTATTTAAATCCTATAATTTTTTATGTCTGGAAAAATGGATAATTCATAATCGGTGATATTTTCTTGTTCTCGTAAGTCATATAAAAAAAAATTTAACCGACAAAAAATTGTTTTTAAAAGATCTAGCCAACGATAACCTACTCAACTTACGTTCCTAATTAAACTTTTAGACTTGACCTAAGTTTATCGTATTTCCGATAGTTTTTGAAAAATTACTGTTAGTTCAAATAGGCTTTGCTAATGAACATTTTCTTTCCAACTTCTAACCAAGAAAAAAGAATAGTACGAATAGTCTAATACATCTCTGTATATTTAAACTTAGATTGTTAATTTAAAATTTATAAATTTAAAAAAAATGTTCATGTTTTAATATTTTTTTTGTTAATTATTAACATTACGATCTATGTAAATAAATATTTAGTTCATATTTTTAAGAAATTTTCAAAATTTTATTTTGTATTTGTATTTTATTGTACTACCATCTTGTTTGCAAATTTATGTAAATAATTTTGAAAAAAAAAAAAAACATCTATTTTTCTATGCATATATAAATGCATTTTGCTCGATTTGTATAATAAATTAGATTACTATTTTATATTGAATAAAAAGAAATAATTAACTGAAAATTAAACAATCATAAATATCTGAAGAAATAATAAAATATAACAAGAAAAAAAATTTGTCTTAAGATATATAGTATACATAAGATATACATAGTATTAATTAAATACTTCAAATTAATATTCCTAATGTAAAAAATATTATGAAAATGATTCATGTATTAAAAATGTAAATGCTTTTGTATTGCATATATGATTATGAAATTATAAATATATCTCAACATGTTATAAAAACATGTTTAAATATAATCATAATATAATTAATTCAGGTCCATATTTCGAATCCTCTTTTATCAATAAAAGTGGCTCTAAACGAGCAATCTAAAGAATCATTTTTAGAAGCACTTTTATCGATAAAAGAGAATTCAGAATATAGGCCTTAGTATCTTACAACTTGAAAATTGTTAAAAGAACTTTACATACATACACATTTTTAATACTTTATTGTATAAAATACTGATATATTACTTTATTGTTGTAGTTTTTATTTTTTTTTGCTGATATATTTATATATTATCTTTTCCAGTTTATAATATCATGGTTAAGATCTGATAAAAATATTATATTAAAAGAAAATAAAATATCCCAGTTTTAAATCTGTGTGAAAAAATTAAATGTGAGCATTAATATAGTAATTGCTTTACAAACGTTTAAATTATGCTTTATGATTTATGATTATTTATTTATTTACGCTCAAATTATGATTTATATCTTTCACATTTCTTTTTTTCGCCTAAACCTAATAAAATAAATCTAGTAAGTATCAAATGGTATATTATAAGTAATGATAATTATGTATAATGATAATTATATTTTTTGTTAATTAGATTATATACATATTTAACAAGAAGTACTTTAATTTATAAAACTTGTATATTTATTTATTTATATATGACATACTAGCTTAATTATTGACTTTCATACTTGACAATCAATCGCGACCGCGTTTCTTGATGTAACTTTCAAACAATTCTAGATCAAACTAATGACACTATTTTATAGTATCTTCTTTGAAGCTCTGCAACTTTCATTTAAAACGTTCGTCATAATTTCTTTAGCAAAATAAAAATGTTAAAATAAACTTTGTACAATTGATCAATGCTAAGAGAAAAATAAAAACATTAATTATTTTTAAGAATTAATTCTATTTCAAATCAATTTCAAAAATTTTTACTTTGTTAATTAAAAAAGGTAAGAGTTGTATTTTATCTCTAATTGTAAGTAATCTTTATCGTTTTGTAAATAATAAAATTTATTTTTTTATATAAATTACACTTTTCTAATTTATAATTTCATTTGTTACTAAAATATATATATATATAAAGATAATGCTTTGATAAAAAGATACTGCATTCCAGATACATGCAAATTACAAATATCATACAATTATATCATGCAAATTGCTTACCCACTGATGGTATATTAATACATAGAGCTTGAGTGAATCGTAGATATGTTCGACCAAGTTCGTGAACACAGATATGGAGAACATCACTGATATCAATGAGCATATCTATATATATAAATATATATACACACATATATACATACATATACAGATATAAATATGCAATTGCTGTTAAGAATATATACTCTTCTTACGTTTATTATTCTCTCTTTATGTAAACTATATATATATATATATATATATAGGATGTAAAATAAAGGGCACAAACTTCAAGGGCAATATTCCCACATCAAATATGAAAAAAAATTTATATCAACATATATCCACAAATCCACTATTATTCAGAAACAGTTCAAAATATATATTAATATAATTCACTATTTACAATCGAAGCGATTGCAGTCCTTATCAAACTTAACTACTTAATGAGGTTCAAATTGACAACAAAGATATGTTATCAACGTATCTTCGCTGCTTGTGAACTAGTTGCATTCGCCCTAGATCTTTGAAAGAATGTGACAATCTGTAATCCGATGTGTCCATGCGTAAATTGAATCTAATAACAGATACTTTAAAAAACAAAATATTTATTATAATTAAAAATTGAAAATAAATAATATTAAATAATAAATATTTTGTTTTATGAATATACATATAAGAATATTACTTTTTCATTATATTCAATATTCAAATTTCAATACATATTTGTTTGAGCTATATCTTAGAAACAGTGGATTTGCAGATAAGAGATAAGATGATGTGGGTCTTTTTTTTATGTTTTCATCAAAAGTTTTCTGAAGTTTGTCTTTTTATTTTGCATTTTGTGTGTGTGTGTATGTGTGTGTGTGTGTGTGTGTGTGTGTGTAAGATTAAAATTTGATATACAATTTCACATAAAGTATAAAGTATCTGATAAACTATTCATTTTTTAGCAACTATATCTTAATACTTTTATGCACAGAATATAATGAATCAATTAGTTAAAGAAAACATTGTTTTTCAGAAAGGATATGAAGTTCCACATTGCAAATCTCATAATTTTTTTAAATAGCAATTAGGTGTTTTTTTTACACCAATTGACTTACTTCATTATTCTGTTCATAAATTTATTAAGGTATATAAGTTATCAAATATATGTTATCAAAATATAGTTTACAAGATATCTTAGATCTCATGTCAAATTCAAGTTTTATAACTCAAAAAATACTTAAAAAAAATATTTTATTACAGCGTTTTGAAAAACTCTCGAGGTCAGCCACAAGAATATGTAATCAAAAATAGAGATTCCCATTTAAATATTTCCAAATAATTTTTATGTAATCTTAAAGATGCTATCTAAGATCACAATAATATTGTGATATATCTTTTGCAATCCTATAACTTTTATATGTAATATTTCTCTCAAAAATGTTTTGTTTTTGAGATGTTCCGAGATTTTGAGACATCCTACACACATACACACACACACACACACACACACTTATTAATATTGAAAAAGAATTATTTATATAATTATTCAAGTACTTATTTGAAAAATTAACATGTTTAAAAAGATATATGAATGCATTAATTTATATTAATTTTTCATTATTAAAATTTTTTTTTCTATTTTTTCAAAAGGATACGTTCAGTTCTTTCAACACGGCAAGTAATATATACACAAGCAGCCTGGTTGTGAGCTTGTTTTCTTCCACGTGTCAAATGATGATTCAAAGCCATTTTATAAAAGTTTACAGATGTTTCAATGCAGTTTTGATTTAATCTAGAGTTAAAATTTTACATTTGTAAAAAATAATTATTTAACAAAAAGATTTTTGTTAATAAATATATCAAAATGTTATTTACCCTAGTTGCAAGCAAAGATGTGTTATACCTTTCCTTGCATTTTGTATAGTGATTCCTCTAGATTCTTTTCCATTAACATAATATGCTAGAATAAAAAAGATTTTATGGATATTTTTAATATATTTTTCAAAAAAAAATGTATTTATATTATTTAAATTACTTACGTGCACCAAAATTTGTAGCACTACCTGTGCTATCATTAGCAACAAAATGTCCAAGTACCATTACTTTACCAGAAGATGATTCTTCAAAAGTTGTTTGACTAATAATAACTGAATCTTCTAGTACAAAACCACATTCTATACAAATTGCATCTCCACGTCCTGGATCAGTCTCAATGTTGGTAGATCCACAATTACGACATTTGTTTCCAGACATCTAATGTAACAACATAAATATGCAAAAACAAATTGCTTAAAAGATGATTTAACATTCATTCATATTATAAAGATTATACTAAGAAATTATAATATAAAATATGTCTTATATTTCTCATATGTTGCAATATAAAACTTTTTAAGATAACTAATTCATTATAATTAGAAAAAAAAAATGCACTTATGACCAAATATTAATTCTTTCATTATAACATTCATTTCATATCAAAATATTTTAATTAAATGATCAAATTTATTATAAGATATAAAATTAACAGCATAACACAGACCAATGATTATAAATGATAACTGACCAATATAAATATAGATTAACCATATAAATGTACATATCGTTACATACCTTTATTATATTCACGCACAAAAAGAGTACTAAATTAATATATAAATAAAAGTTTATAAAAATATCGTCAATTATTTCCAGACCACTACACAAGTCACACAAATTGCAAACAGTACTGAATATCGAATCCTTGACACATGTATGTATGTATGTATGTATGTACCGAATAATCACTTGAAACAATCACCTTAGTATCGGTCCACAATAGGTGATTTAATCTTTAAGCCGTAAGAAATTGACCAATCATAGTCGACACTAAAGTGACGTCTACAGACGTAAGATTTTGAAATTGGCCAATCACAATCAGTTATTCTTCTATAAATCGACTATGATTGGTCAATTTCTTACGGCTTAAAGATTAAATATTTATTGTGGACTGACACTAAGGGCCGAGCATACTTCTGCATAAGTGTCGGTCCACAATAGGTGATTTAAGAAGTAAGAAATTGACCAATTATAATCGAATATGAAAAGAATACTCGACTATGATTAGTCAATTTCTTACGGCTTAAAGATTAAATACTTATTGTGGACCGACACTAACGCATAGTCCCGGTCTACAATAAGTGATTTAAGCTTTAAGCCATAAGAAATTGACCATCATAGTCGATTATTCCTCTATTCTTCAACTATGATTTGTTCATTTCTTATGGCTTAAGGCTTAAATCACTTATTGTAGATCGGGATTAAGTTCCGAGACTAGGCTTTAAAACCAGCGGCACACGATGCTTTTTTTCTTGCTGGTTGCTAGCTGGATTCGCGTGCTTGTTGCACTCTTGTCTTCGATTGGTATATTTTTTTAGATCCAAAAGAATATACCAATCAGAGACAAGAGCTCAACGAGCACGCAAATCCAGCTAGCAAATCAGCAAGAAAAAAAGCATCGTGTGCCGCTGGTTTAATATAAGAATTGATTATGAATAACCTTATTTGTGTATCAGCCTTATTTGTATATTTTGAAGAAAGATGAAAATTACAAAAATAAGGAAATTTATTAACTTTCGTCATATAAAGTTGCAAATATTTAAGCGAATTTCCTCGCTTTTGTAATTTTACTTCGTTTTAAAATACACAATTGACTCCTTGGAAATAACACTAGCAGAAACTGATTGGTTCACATTATTTTGCGTTCTCGCATGTATGCAAGGAAGTTTTCTCTTTTTCTTTGTTCCCGCGTTCTTCTTTCTCCCTTCTGTGTGTTTCTCTTTATTATACTTTCTAGAGTATTTTATATCCATATTTTAACGAAGAGTGAGATAACTATTTGTTGCTTATGCTTTTCACTCAGTGTAGTGCTCTTGATTATGCCATGGATAAGTACTTGTATGAAATGTACGAATTGGTTTGGTGCGAAATTCGTATACAAAGAGTTTTAAATAAGTGAGTAGGTCTATTCGCATTATATTTTTAAATACATTTATAATATTAAAAATCTCATTTAAATATATCATTGAAAATTTTACACACACACACACACACACACACACACACACACACACACACCACATGACGCATCCCACCTACACACAGCACATGCATATATATATATATATATATATAAATATTTATGTATTTTTTACATATAATTTACTATATTGGTTATGTGTATTATTGCGATGATAGGCTTGCTCTTTTTAGCTGAATTTGCATTATTTATTTTTCTTTTCTTTCTATGTTGAAGAAAAAAGAAAGATAAAGAATTCAAGTTTAACTAAAAGGAACATGTTTATCGAAGTAGAAAGATTATTGAGATTTCTCATAATACTTGAGAACAATTTGGAATATCATTATCTCCTTGTCTGAAAATATTAATATATAATTTTTTTATTATAGAAGCTATAAAGATCGTACAGTTATTTTATATATGATAACTTAATTTATTTGTCAATGATAATAATTGCTAATAAATATAAATATTTTTAAAATGATTATATAAAAAATAAAAGACTTTTGCAAGTTGTATATTTTGTATATATTGAAATACATTGTTTATTTAATATTTGTTGTCTTAATAAATTATAGTAGTAATTATATTATTAAGTTATATAGTTATATAGTTAATAAATTGTTTTTCAACTATTAAATTTATATATTTAAAAATTTTTAATTATATATTTTTTTATTACATATATATATATTTTTATTTATATTTATTTACAGGAAATATTAATTTATATTGTGCCACAATAAACGGAATATTTTCCAGTGAAATGTTTCCCAATATCCATAAGAAGGACTACAGAGTCCTGGATTTGATACGTCAAAGAGAAATACAAGTGAGATGTTGAATAATTTCTATATTTTATATATTTATTAAGTTTTACAATTAAATATGCAACTATATTATATGTTTAATTAATATTTTAGGATTCAATGACACATATAATTCTACAAAAACTACATGTTACTGAAAGTTTAATATTACGTTTGGGTTTAGAAAAAGAATTAAATGGTCATTCGGGATGTGTTAATTGTTTAGAATGGAATGAGACTGGACAGTATGTATTTATGTTGTATCTATATTTTTTCAATTAATCTTTTAACTAATAATTATTTCATTAATAATTAAAATATATTTTACACATTTATGTTAGAATCTTGGCATCAGCGTCAGATGATAAAGATATTATATTATGGGATCCTTTTCGTTATGAAAAAAAGTTAGTACTTCATTCAGGCCATCGTGGAAATATTTTCTCTGTAAAGGTAAATAATATTAACGAATCTATTTCTTTCTAATACTTTACTAATATTTTACTTTACTAATACTAATACTCTATTTCTTTTTAATACTGACCAGTTATGATTTTATAAAATAATAATATTTTATAAATAAAATATAAATTATGCATTAAATAATTTTTAAAACTAGAATATATTATATACATACAATGCTTCTTTTAGAATTGATAAACTCATTGTTTTTGCAAAATGTAAAATAACACACTGCATTGAATAATGAATGTCTTCAAAATGTGTGAAATATTTATTTTTATATTTATATTTATTTTTAGTTTATGCCAAAATCAAGTGACAGCATACTGGTATCAGGTGCAGCGGATTGCAGAATTCGGGTGCATGATCTCACTCTTTCCGAACCAATATTCACATGTAAATGCCACAAACAACGTATCAAACGTATTGCTACTGTTCCTAGTATACCGTTCTTGTTTTGGAGCGCGGGCGAGGATGGTCTCTTTCTGCAATATGACATTCGTACACCACACGTTTGCAGGAGTAATGATCGCAGCGTACTTGTAAATCTAGTGTATCATATGGGTCGTTATGCAGAGGGCAAATGCATCGCTGTAAATCCAAGAAAGCCTGAGTTGGTAGCCATTGGTGCTAACGATGCTTATATTCGGATGTATGATAGACGAATGATAAAATTATCGCAGGTAATTCTATTTTTTCTTAACTGATGATGATATAAATTACATATAATCTGTTTTTTAAATTATAGGTGCCTCCATCTCCTTCTATACATGATAATTCAGATTGGGCAAATATTAGTACATATCGAGCAGGCAAAGGCGATCCAGATGACAATATTCCATTGGGTAGCGCGCAGTACTTTATCGCGGGTTTGTTCGTACAGAAATAGCGTATGCGCTCCCTTTATCCCTATTTTCCTTTTTTGCCAAATATTACAAGATTATTTTAATTGAAATTATTATTTGGTCTATGGAGCAGGCCATCTCCGTTCTCGTGATGGTAATAAGAGCATTACAAGCACTTATTT
Organism: Pogonomyrmex barbatus; assembly: GCF_055798465.1. Classification (NCBI taxonomy): domain Eukaryota; kingdom Metazoa; phylum Arthropoda; class Insecta; order Hymenoptera; family Formicidae; genus Pogonomyrmex; species Pogonomyrmex barbatus. The sequence goes on along the minus strand of NW_028297107.1, from coordinate 214,268 downwards.
AACATTTAGCGATGATGGAAATGAATTACTTGTCAATATGGGTGGAGAACAAATTTATTTATTTGATATCAACGATCCAAATAGGTCAAAAATATTTTTTGATTCATCGTGGAAATATTCAGGTAACAGTTATCGTTTTTATTGAATGTATGCACGAATGTAAATTATTATCGTATACATGATAATTCACTTTTTAATAGAGTCAATCGAATGGGAGCAAAGATTTGACAAATATGGAAAACAAAGCGACATAAGTGATGCGGAAGATTTTGTTATCAGGAATGTAAAGATATTGCCATCACATATTGAAGAATTAAAATGCCAAGTAAGTTTATACAAAGTTGTTTCTTATATTATTGTATACAAGGTGTTCCGCTACTATCATATTATTTCTTAAGGAAATGTTCTTGAGATAATTTTGAGACGAAAATCTTAATACGAAAATGTTGAAGCTATAAAATACTTTTCAAATTATAAACAATTAAAATTGACTAATTGTCGCGGTTAAAGTTTTACGCGCTCAGGTATGGTATAACATACAGTGATAAAGGAGTATATCCATTATCCCCTTATTTTAATGTCAACATGAAATTACATACATATCATTGCAATAGCAAAATATTATTTGAATAAATTTTTATACTTTATACATGCAGATAATAACTTTGTAAAATTAAGGCACATTTGACATTTCTTTAGATTTTTTTTAGAATTTTTTTATTTTCTTTGGATTCAGATTTCTTTAGATTTTTCAGCCCATAATATGCAACGATATACAAAAAATTAATTTATTAAATTATTAAGAATCTTGCTATTGCAATGCTGTTGCGTATATATAATTTCAGTATTGACATTAAAATAAGAGGCAATGGGGAATACTTCTTCACTATACGTTGTACTATGCCTGAGCACGCGAACTTTAACTATTACAATTGGTCATTCAACTTTGATCATTCATAATTTGAAAGAAATTAGCTTTGACATTTTTGTATTAAGATTTTGATCTCAAAATTACTTGAGGAACATGTTCTTAATAGATAACACGATATGATGAACACTCTGTATGTTAAATTAAAAAATTCGTAATGTTCAACAAAGAAATATATTTTACAACAAACATATTATTTCTTTGTGCTATATATGTCTCTATAATAGTCTATAAAATCTAATATGTCTATATAATATATTCTAAATATTCTGTTTATTTCATTTTCAATTTATACATTTTTATGTATTTCATTTTGATATCTTATAAGATATTTTTTGATTATACACCAAAGGTACTAAATGTGAATCAGGCACTAATTCCAAGATTGTTATATTTAAATACTTTCTATTTAAAAGTTCATATTATAAAAATTTTTGGCATTTTTTTCTTTGTTATGCAAACAATGCTTTATGTTTTAAAAAAGTAATAATAATATGCAAGATGACAACTAAAATATATATTTTTTTAAATTACTCAAAGTTTAATATAAAGATTATGGTTTTTAAATTTTTACAATATATAGTTAACAGCAATATATTTTGTGAGAAAAATTCAATATTATGCTGATATAAAATATACATATATATTTAACAAATTTAACATGTATAGTAATTGAAATACGAATATAAACATAAATAAACAATATAAAAAAATTAAATTAATAAAAATAAGTAAAAATTAAATTTTAATCTCTAATTTTAATAGTCACAATTTCTCAACTTTAATAGTCACAATTTCTCTTTCTTTTAAAAAGATGTATAACATAAGATTTAGAAAGAACAGTAAATGTTGTAAGAAACAGAAAATTGTTCGTTGATAATTTTATTTCCAAATTTTTTATTTCTTTTTACTAAAAATAAACTTAACTACATGGCAGAAATCTGCAGTATCTGATCTACATTTAAAACTATATATTGATCATTATAATTTTGTTGTTTACTTTGTGATATGCAAACAAAGTTGATTTGTTATTATCATAAAATGTGATAATGCTTCTAAAAGATAATAAAGCGTTTTGAAAATTATTCAGTAATACCTAATTTTTAATTGAGCATGTATATTTATATTATTTTATAAATTTAAAAAATTAATAATACAATAATTAAATTGATTAAAATATTGTTCATAAAATATTTTTATAATTATATTTATTAAATATTTTAATTTATATTTGACAATTTTTTAATCACGAACATATGAAAATCAATTTAGCAATTTTTGAGAAGAAATATATAAGGGTCAATACAAAATAACTTTATAGAAGAAAATTCTAGCTTCAAAAATTTTGGTGCTACGACTAGACTTATATATTTGATTTATATTTTAAATGTTTAGAGATATCTAAAAATTATTTTAACTAGTTTAAGATGTAAAAAAACTGTTCTTTTAAGAAAATAAAAAATTGCTTATTTTAGTTAAAAAATTGCTTATCACATAATTTTTCTTAAGTATTTCAACAGATAGAATAGTCAAAATATATGCAAGTTATAATTTGTTAAACAAAAATTTTTTAAATTATTATTTGATATATTTATAGTTATTATTTGATATATTTAATATGACTTTTTGATTAACAGGCAAACGAGAGTTTTGAACGGCAGAAATATTCATCAGCAATTAATCTGTATAATAAAGCAATTTCGCTTTGTCCAACGGCAGCGGTATTGTTTGCTAATCGAGCAGCTGCTTACATGAAACGCGTTTGGTAATTATTCTCGCTGATAACAGTATGTATATCATAAATTTTAAAATCGTGTATACATATACAAAAATCATTCAAAAGTTTGGAAATAGTCAAATAACTTATCAGGGATGCATTTTAGAAAAAAATGTTACATGAGAAGTTGTAGGGTTTCAAAAAGTCTATTTACTGTTCTTATTAATTTGACCTTGTTGCGTTGCCAAGATTATATAAAAGTCAACTTTATTTTATTAAATGGGAATCCCCATTTTTGGTTTGGATTATATATTCTTGTAGCTGATCTCAAAAACTCTGCACCAATAAATAATAAAGTATTTTTTAAGTATTTTCTAAGTTATGAAGCTTGAATAATAATATGCAATTTGACATAAAGTTTAAAATATTTCGTAAACTATTCATTTTTCGTTAACTATATCTTAATACTTTTATGAGAACATAGAATAATGAATCAATTAGTATAAAGAAGATAGTTGTTTTTCATAGTTGTTTTTCAAAAAAGATAGCATATTGCATATTGCAAACAGTAACTATGTCAGGGATGCATTTTCAGGAACAAGTTATTTGACCGTTTATATACTTTTAAAGGACCCTGTGTACGTATGCGTGTGCGTGTGAGCGCGTGTGTATGTGTTTGTGTGTTTTTGTGCTTTCTGTGCGTGTATATAATTATGATATTCCTAGGGATGGTGATATTTACGCCGCTTTACGAGATTGCAAGACGACATTACTTCTTGACCCGGAACATGTAAAAGCTCATTTTAGGTAAAACTAATAAACGTTACAATTGAAAAATTTATTTTAAAAGGATGTTTAATCACGTTATGAGATGAAAATTTATATGACTGTTTAAAATTTAAAAAAATTTCAATTATATGCAAATTTACATTTTATGTGAAATTTATGAATTTCGTAGTTATTTCTTCTAACGTAGTTATTTTAACTTTTTAATTTAATTTTCTATTTTTAATAGACAAATATATTCTGTTATTGATATCTATTAATATAATTTCTTTACATGTATATACAGATTGGCACGTTGCCTGTTTGACTTAAATCGGTCAATTGAAGCTGACAAGGTACTCAAGAATTTTCAACAAAAGTTTCCAGAATACGCATCTAATTCAGCATGTAGAGCATTAAAGATGGATATAAAGGAAGCTATCGACGCTGGTAATATTTTAATTATTATTCTATATATAAATGTAATATATGCGCGCGCGCGCACACACACACACATACACACACACACACACACACACACACACATTTATATTTATTAATATTTTCAATAAGATAATAAAAATGAGAATATAAGAATGTGTATCAATATTTAAATAATCTATTATATGAATTATTATCAATTAAGTTTTTACAAATAACATTTTATATAACGCACGTGTACGCGCGTGCATACATACATCCACGCACACGCGTGCAAAACATGATATATCGAACTTGCATGATTATATATATCTTGCTATGAAAAAAGATTATTTTGTATTAACTTAATTAAAATTTCATAAATTGTTTCGTTATAAAAACAGAAATGGGATATAATTAGACATAATTATAACAGAATTATCAAAATTTTTACACGAAAAATCAAGAAGTGCCAAATTCATTGTATAATTAAAAAAATGAGATGTTTTGTAAAAGACTTATTTTTGGAAATTTTACTTTTATTTATAAGCTTTCTTGATGAAAAAATGTAGTAGTTTTGATAAGGATATTCTATATACAGGATGTTTCAAAATTAGAAGTTGATCGCTCAAGAGATGATTGGGGGCCCAACAACAAGAAAAAAGATTGGGATAAAAGAAGAGTTTGTTAAAATTTAAAGAAAAAAATAGTCTTTATGAGTTTTATAACATTAAACTCAAATAAAAGTTGCAGACTGCTTCAACATTATCTAGAATCCTAGCTTTAATTATGTTGTAAAACTCAGAAAAATCTTTTTTCTTTCAATTTTGCCAAAAAGTTTGAAAGCATAGCAATTTGAAATTTCAACATAAAAGTGATGATAATTTGAAATGACGTACTTATGTTTTTCGTTTATGAAATTATATTTATTCCTACTTTTTTTCTTATATTTGAATCCCCAATCATCTCCCGAGCGATTGATTTTCATCTTTGAATCACTCTGAATATGAAAACATTGTGCATATATATGTATGCATATGCTTGTGTGAGAACGTGTGAGAGGAGGAAAATTATATGTGAAAGAAAAAAGAGAACACACATGATGTTATAACAGAGTGATATTGTATTTTTTTATAAAATGCATTTCTATTATTATTCTATAATTATTTATATCAATAATTTTGAAGATACAATTTCATAAAATATATATTACTATGCTATATATTTTTATGTGCAAAATATTGATAAAAATATTGATAATGAATTAATTGTCCAAATATTTATATAATTGAAACAATTAATAACGGTTCTACTTTTTATTTATTCCTGATTTCACTTGATAATTATAAAAATATATATTAGTCATCTTTAATAAATGTTAATATAATATTAATATTTATAATAAAATTAATTCGAATACATTATTCATTAGGAAAAGATATCACACAAACCAAACAGACATTCTTCCCAGTATCAGAATATGAGCAAGAATGGAGACGTAATACAATCGATTACAAAATGAGATTTTGTGGCCATTGTAATACTACAACTGATATAAAAGAGGCAAACTTTTTTGGAAAGTAAATGAATTTATAGCAATATTATAATAATATAATTATAGCAACTGATTCAGTTCCAATTTTAAAAATTTATATTACTTGCATAAGATTTATTTTAAGCATTATTACATTATTAACTTTTCTTCTTAAGCAATGGCCAATATATAGTGGCTGGATCGGATGACGGTTCCTTTTTTATTTGGGATCGTAACACTACCAATATTGTACGTGTCCTACGAGGAGATGAAAGAATTGTTAACTGTTTACAACCACATCCATCTATATGTTTGTTAGCTACTAGTGGCATTGATCCGGTGATCAGATTGTGGAGTCCATGGCCAGAAGTAATATTTTTTTGTTATCATTTTTATTGCAGTAAATATATATATAATGTATACAATAGATATGTATATATATGCGTGATTATTATAATGTATATATATGCGTGTATTATTATAATCTAATACTTTTCTAATTATATTATAATTACTTATAAGATCATTTAAAAAAATTATTGAAAAAGAAATTGAGATCAGCAGAAAAAAGAAAATGAAAAAAGAAAAGTGGAATATTAAATCTTATAATCGAAGTGAAGTATTAAAGCTTATAATCGAAAACTTATTTTTATTTTATTTTCTCTAAATGTTTAAAAAAAACAATAATTTCATAAGAATTGAAATTTGTCTTCTTATTTAACTTTATTACATATATTGCAGGATGGCAGTGTGAATGAAAGAGAAATTCAAAATCTAGATGATGCTGCATCAGCCAATCAAATTCGCATGAACAGTGATCCATTTGAATTAATGCTCATGAACATGGGATATAGATTTCCTGTTTCCCAGCATGAATTTAGTGATGAAGATGGTGAAGATCAACATGATCAGCCAATAACGCAAGCTTTGAATTGTAGACCAAGCTAAATCTTGCAAGAAACACACACAAAATGATATAAAAGGCTAGATAATTGAAAATTTATTAATATATGTAATCCGTCATTGTGATTTCAATCCTAATTATTTATTTTCTTTTTTCATCAATATCTGTAAGCACTTTTGCTATATAATAATCTATTAAGCCAAAACATCTTTGTAAGATTTAAAATAGAATCTTATTTACTGGGTATTATGGACATGTTGTTAACAATACAAAAAACGAACAGGATTATATTTCAGGTCTTATATAGTTAATAATATATCATGTTATATATCTCTTTGTATAAAATGAATTTATTTTTATCCCCTGAATGAAATGACAATAATGTTATAATTTATTTTTCTTTATTTTAAAAACAAATTAAGCTAAAAAATTAATTAACGCATGATGGTACAAGTTCCCATAAAGTTTGCAGTGTGCTGCCTTCTCTTGGCTCTTCTGCTGCAAGACCTAAATTAATCGAGAAGTGTGGTTTTCTATGACCTGTTTCTCCCTCAGAAAAATAATAACCAAATACGTTTGATATCTCAGCTTGATTATCTTGTATTTCAGTAAAATGTTCCACATTAATCTCTTCTTGTAAAGGTGCCTATAATATAATATAATGTAATATAACACTTAATAGTTATTATAAAAAAATATATTGATAATCTTTAGTTGTTATTTTAGAATAGTTTTAAAACAGTTCAATTTCAGAAAATAAAAATAAAGATTTACAATTAAAATTAGATTTTCTATTATTTTCTCGAAAAATAAAAAATTAGATCTAATTATTTCTTGTTGATGAATTTTAATAAAATATAGACTAGTTATAAAATACCTGATGCTCAAACGTATATTCTACACCAAAAATAGGAAATTTTTCGAATTCTGAACGAAATATTGATATTTCTTTATGAGTAATATGAAGTTGTTGCAACGGATTAATACGAAAACCCAAGACATATCCTCCGCTAGCCTCTGTACTTAAAATTACTAAAGTCGGTCCAAATTTCGATGTTCTTATAGTAATCTGCACAAAATTTATTTATGGAGAATATAAAGTGCGCAAATTTTTATTCTGTTAAATATATTTGAGTATATTTCTATATAAAATGTTTGAAATAGATAATCTCTTAATGAGAAGAAATATGAAAAAAATATGTGACAAGACGTTTCGTCATCATTTTTATAAAATTTAATGGCACAAAAGTTTTCCAATTTTTATTTTAAGATATGAAATGTGAAATAATTCTTAAAGAATTAATTTTTAGATAATATCTTTCATAGAATATTGAGAAAAGTTGATTTATATGAGAAATTTATAAATAAATTTATTTATATGGTTTCATCTAAAAAATATGTAGATGATTTTAAAATATTAAAGATATATATGATTTTGAAATATTAAAGAAAAATTTTTTTCTTTTACGCTACAACAAATTCTACATAAAAAATGATGAAAAAATTTTTGTTACATTCTTTCATATCTCATCATTCAGCAATTATTTCAACATTTTTATAGAGATATAGCAATCTAATGATTTTTATCGTTATAATATGCACATTTATAATTTAACACTTACATTTCCAATTGTAAGATAAGGAATTGATACGTTAAACTGATGATTCACATCTGCATACCATACCAAACGTATATTTGTTATAATGAAAGTTCCAATATTTCCCTCAAAAACAATATTTTTTATTAATGATTATTACACATAATAAGAAAGAAAGAAAATATTAATATTTACTTAGAAACGATCAAAATATCAATTTCTTAAGTAGAGTATTTTTATTTCTATACATATGTGTAAGTTATACAAGATATTCATTTTAATCAATCTATTGGAATACTTCAGAATTCTTAAGTTTAAAACAAAAATGACTTAGAGAAAGATTATCGTGGGAGCTATATTATGATATTGATTCATTTGCAGGTAGTACTGATGATATGATTTCTGGATTCTGAATATAAAAATATCAAGATACAATTATAAAAAAATCAATAGTTTGAGATATCTTATCTTTAGTCTGACATGTTCTGACATAAAATGTAAAATACTTCATAAATTATTCACTTTTTTTACAACTATATTTAGTACTTTTATATCCAAAATAAGAAGAATTATCACATTATCTGACAAAAAATATATGGCTGTATTCAGCAAAAGAAGCAAGTAGCTTTGCAATTGTTGTAAACATTTTTGATATGATTGGTTTTTGTCCTTATTTCCTCATGGATCTAAATGTATAAACCAATCATATTAAAGGATTTTACAACAGTAGAAAAGCTGCTTTTTCTGTTGAATGCAATATTTACGCCAATATTTATGCTAATCTTATAAAAAAATTTTTTGAGAATTCTTGGATTTTCCAAATATTTTTATTTAAAATTCTCTAAAATAAATTATAGAATTCTTAAATGCAGCTTTTTGAAATTTATTTCATTGCTTTCTTAATATTTTTTAATTATGAGCGAAACATTTAATATATTGGATATTAACACTTTATAACTTGACTTTATAACTCATTCTGGTAGATATAAATTTTTTTTTATAAAGACATAAGTTACATATAATTGTAGGATTATGTACATAGATATATATGTCATATTAATTGTTAGTTCTCTCTTATAATTGGAAAACTAACAATTTTTCTGACAATTTATATTATATTATAAAAATATTATAAAAATAAAGTTATTAATAATTTAAAAACATAATTTGAAAATTTCTTTAAGTTTCAATAAAGTTTCATAGTACTCTTTAATTTTAAAAAGTAAAAAAGAAATTTTTTTTAGAATTCCAGATTTTAAAATTCTTTTATGGAATAGACATCTTTTATTAAGTTACATTACATTATAATTAATACGAATTACATTATGATTATGAATTATTAATAAAAATGATATAAATAGGAACGTTTAAAAGTCCATACAAATGATGAAAATATCAATAAATATCAATTTGGAACAAATACCATAGAAAAACAGAACATTATAAACATGGTATGAAAGAAACCAAAACTAATTTGGATTTATTTCAATTAGTGATTCAAAATAATATGCAACTTTCCATATTGATATTTTGATAATTTCATTTCATTCACTGATATCAAATGTCTACTTGTATGTCTACTTGTATACTTGATTTGATTTGAAATGAAAAAAGAGGATAAGATATTACAAAGGATATTGTGACATATTGTGGCAAATTTTTATATTTCTTATTTTTATATTTTTTACCTTTTAAAAATAAACAAACCGATTTGATCATCCAATTTTTAAAAATTTTAATTTTATAAAAAGTTACTAATTCTTGATCACTCACAATGTGATAAATCAAAATTGCAAAAAATTTACTTTAAAATTTACTTTCAAATTATAAACAAACACATTCAAGAATTTGTTTAAAAAAAAATATCGATTAAGATGTAAAAAGAATAATAAAAGTTGATATAAATAAGTTGAGTTAATAACGAAAAAAAAAGAAACTGTATCTTCTTCTTTAATTATGACAATTATGTGTGTGAGAATTAAAGTTTGAAACCTGTTCAATAGATAAATTCCAAACATCTTGTACAGAAGAATGCACCTTTTCTTGAGGTAATAAAACTAATCGATTTTCACATATGATACCGCTTCTCAATTTAATCTCTCTGTAGATTTTTGATGACATGTAAGCTCTATAACGGATGTTTTATAGAAACAATTATCATTACAATGGTAATCATGTAATAATCGAAGGAATGAGCAGCGTTATCACCTGTAAACACCTATAACCGAAGTGTAGTGTCGTGTACTTTTGGTATCATGATTCGTAAATATAAATTCATATCGACAATTTCGAAATGAAGTCAATACGTGAAGAGCTTGCACATATACACTATGAATCTAAAAAGAAAATATTTGCTTGCTACTCTTTTAACTTCAATGATACATTAGGACAGTTCTTACCGTATGAAGAATTTTTGTGTTCACTGTGATAAATGTATTGTAGCCAATGCCTATAAAATGATTACGTATTATTTTTTTGAAAGTAACATATCTTATTAATTCGTTGATTTCAAAATTATATCTATCTCTATATTTCATATTATAAATTATATTTTATATATACATGATAAAGTTTTGATCATTTCATTACTTAAATTAATTCGTGGCAAAGCTAAGGAATGCCATATGATCCTCAAATTAGTGATAATCAATCTTCCTAAATCCCCAGCATTGCCTTTTGTATCTTCTATCATATCAAGTTTGTCAACAGTAAATTCACCAGATCGTAATTGCATATTGCTATGTACAAAAAAGAATCAATCCTTTTTACAAATATTATATATTTATATAATATTTAATAATTTATTTTTGCCTTACGTATTTAGTAATAAATGTGACTATTTTATCATTTTGTTTTGTTCGTCATGAATGTAAAGAGTATAGATATAAAAACAAAACAAAACTTTTATAGACACATTTAGTCTAAAAAAATTGTTTAAAAATAATTAAAGTGTTATAATTACGAATGAGAAATATCAAATTTGACTTCGTTATCTTGCCACATTTCTAGCATCAGCTAAGACGATGTTATAGGACTTAAACTTATGTTAGACTGAAAATCAATATTGTTGCCATACCTACAGATGCACAACAAAAAATAATGAAATTAAAAATATATTTTCTCGCGTAATGTAAACATGCAAACATTTTGTCTATATATCATCTACAAATATTTCAATTGTATTTAGATATTTTATCAAATGGAGATATTAATTATAGAAAATCAATAATACAAAAGTTAAAGATGAAAGAAAGACCAAAGATATATTTTTGTTCCAAATAATGTTGCCATTACAAATTACATGAAAAATTCATATAGCATTACTACATTATTACATTATTCCTCCGGCCAAGGTTTGCCTATACCTTGCGATGCACCCATTCTGGACGGATCTTGGCTCGGATAGTGAATAGGGGTCGTTCCTGGAGGAAAAATTGGTGCAGCTGCAGCTGCCATTTGTGGTGGAAACATAAATTGAGGAGCAACCGGTGGTGGTGGGATCATCATTGGTGGCATCATGCCAGGAGTGGTTTGCAAATTGAAGAAATTACTACCCGTGTTTTCTGGTGGCGGCGGTAATGTGCCAGGTAATCCTGGAACAGGTTCGAGAATTTCTCTTGTTGCTTCAGCTGCAGATATAGTCTGTCTTCCTTGTGAACGGCCCCATTTTATAGTGAGTCGTCTTCCACCCAATATCAACTTGTTAAATGTCCTTTCTGCTGCTGCCTCAGCGGCATTTCTCTGTGTATATTGAATGAAAGCACATTGCTGACGTGGCACCATGGTCACTGAACGGATCTCGCCATATTGATAAAAATGATCACGCAACTGTTTTTCTGTTAATACATCTCCCAGATTGCCAATGTATAATGTTGTAATGGATTTATCTTCAGGCGGATCTAACTTAGGCATAGCTGCTGCCCTGCGCATCAGTTTATCTGCTACTGGATCATTTACGCCATAGTAACGATCTTTTATGTTCTGATCTGCCAATGGATCATCAGGATCTGTTGGTTTCTCATGTCGATAAGGACATTCTTCACCTCTCTTGCATTCGCCTTTTACCCAAAATGAACAAATATGCGGTCTGTTTCTTTTATAATAAGGACTTGTCCTAGCTAATTTCATCAACAGATCACTAGCTGCAGCAGATTTACCAACAGCACCAGCAGGTGTTGTCGGATCAATCTTTCCAATCTCATTGTCTATATTTTGTACATAATATTCCTTATTTACATCGGAACGAGGTAAATCATCTTTAATTTTTAAAGCAGCATCACGAACTTGAATAGGCAAACCATATTCCAAATCTAATAAACATGTTTGGCATACATTTTTCAATCTACTACATGTCTGGCAAACTTCAGTCTTCTTAAATCTCATCCTTGCACCTGGACACCATCTAAACACTGTAAATGGCCGCATGCATATTTTGCATTCTTTTCCATATCTCTCCTTTGTCTGCACATAAAAAATAATAAAATTTTATGAAATAAAATTTTATAAAACTATTGTGCCAATTTATAGGACAATTTATTTAAAAGAAAATTATTAATTCTTATTAAATAATTATTGTCATTCATGTAATTAAGAAATTCGAATAGCAATCTTGAAGACATTTCTAATAAAAGGTCAAAAAATTACTTACCATACGAATATATGGATTATCTCCTAAGCACGTTTGACATAATATTGGAAATTCCTGTAGAAGAATATAATAAAAAGTCAATATAAAATAAAAGTAAGTATGATACATAATATATAATAAAAAAAGTACAAGAAAGCATAAAACAAAAATGTTATCTTTATAAAAGAAAAAGGAAAATTGTAAAGAATTTTTTTATGTTTACCGCATCTTCCCAATTTTGTCTGTTATATGTATTTGTAGTCTTTGATGTAGCCATTGCGTATTACTTCATTAAAATATTTGTGCAAAAGAAATTAATACACCTCCATTCTTCCATGTACATGCACACAAAATGAATTAACTATAAATCATATGACTGGAACCAGTATTGCCAGATCTAATAAGGGTCTTGGCACATAGAAAAACTTAAGCAGTATTGGCTCTCGCACACTGAACGCGACGAGCAACGAGCGATGTCCAGTGGAACTTTGCTTTTTCAAACGTCACACCCAAAAGCAAAGCTCTCATTGGACACCGCTCATCGTTCGTCGCTCGTCGCGTTCAGTGTGCAGAGCCATTGGCATAAGATTCGGCAATGTCAGAAAATGGAAGAATTTAATTTCAACATGTTAAAATGGAAGTTGAGGGCACTAGTGTTGAGGTTTCACGAGAAAGGCCAGGATGGCCCCTCTCAGGCTTTTCACTGGTATTGGCGATGATTTTTGGAACGCCGCCTATAACTAGAGACCTATGTTGAATTGTATGTTGCTAAAAAGCGCCCATAATAAAGTGATATCGTAAACAAATGGAGAACGAGGAAATAGTACAATTGCGTGAACGGAAAGAAGAGCTCTTTAAAAAAATTATTCATTTGAGAGATACGTTTAAAAATCAAGAAGAAAACGGACCTCAAGGACGGACCTCATCTATTAATTTCAATATGTAACTAGTTGTTAGATAAATATGCATAAATGTCCATTTTATGTCATTACAATTTTTGAATTATCAAGAGATGTCTTGTCAAGTTCACATGCAGTCATCTTTTTCCTTTTTTTTAAAAGGTAACTTTTTTTGAATTATAGCACACTGTTTTCGTATAGTGAAGATCAACAACTATTAGAATCAATATCTTCAAAATACAATGCTAAATTGTGTAAAGTTACGAGTCAAGCAGCAGGAATAACATTCGAAAATATTAATAAAAACTGGTTACAGGATGATGTTTATATGTATGTAGGTAAAGTGATTACAAAAACAGTGTCCTTCAATGTTGAATTAACAGTGTTTTCCAAGGTGTGCAACAAAGATTATAAAAATTTTATAATTCTATAATAAATTATTTTTTTTGTTTCCTTTTTAATGTTTTGTTCTTTTTTCTAGAATTTAAATGATTTTAAAGTCGAAAATATATTATGCCATTTTATAGATGTTCCTGATTGTTATATGCTGGAAATATCTCCTTGGTTTCAGAAAATTACAAATATGAAAAACTTTTCTCTTCTTATGTCTGGTAATTAATTATAAAGATATATTATTACAATAATTATTTCATATATTAAAAAATATATTGAAAAATATTTCTTTTTAGCACTTTCTGATTATAATGAAAATAATATCTTTAGATCTAAGATTCTACATAGTTTAGAATTAAAAAAATATGTAAGCACAGAACAATATACTCAGAATAATGGAGGTATATTAGTACATGTACATTCACCTGTAGATACTGAAAAAATCTATGTGATATTTCAATGGGCAATGAAATTTTTGGAACTAACATGGTGTATTGAACATTTTTTTACAGTCAAATCTACAGACATAGGTAAAAAGATTATTTATTTTTTATTTGTATTATTATTTGTAAGGCTTGATACTCTCGACATGAGTTGTGTGATGTCAGAGGCAAGAAATGATATGTAAAAAGTTTCTTGCATCATATAGCTTTATTTTGTACTTTTCCTTTAAAAACGTGATATTTTCATATTCTTAAAACTTGTAAAAAATACGAGAAAGTAAGATATTTGTCCAATAAAAGTATAAAATAATTCTTGAAATAATGGTTACTGCTCAGCTATCAGAAATAACTAAATCTCTTGATCTGCTGATTTCTAAGAGTTGAGCAGTACTATCACAAGAATTATTTTATACTTTTATGTAATCTATTAGATAGATATCTTACTTTCTGGTATTTTTTTAAGTTTTAAGAATATGAAAATATTATGTTTTTAAGGGAAAAATACAAAATAAAGCTATACGACATAAAAAACTTTTTGCATTTTTCGCTTCTGACGTAATTTAATGGCTGCAATGAGACAGTCTTAAAAACTATGCTTTGACTAAACTCATTAATTTAATCAGCAATTTTCAAATAATATCTATGATGTTTTGTTAAGATAGAATTATAAAGTGTTTATTTGATATATATATATATATATATATATATATATATATATATAAAGATTATAGATAAGATTAATGATGATAAATTATATATTAATAGTTTTATAATAAATTTTGCTAATTGAATTAATCACTAAATTACAATTTGATTTAGCTTTATAATAAGAAATATTAACTTATTGATTTAGGAATAGAATTTTCCGAAAAGAATTGTACTTTATTGAAAGAATTTTGCAACATTGGTTTAACAAAAAATGATTTTGTGGACCTCTGGAATAAATTGTGCATTGCTATTGATACTTATCATGAAAAAAAGATGGCTGACAAAACTGATTATTTTGAAACATGAAAATGTTGATGGGAATTAATTTGGATGTTTATGGGAATTAATAATTTCAATAGTTTAATAAGAAAGTTAAATGTTTTGTAATCCTAATATCAAATAAATATATTTTTATACAAATTAAGAGAGGTGAAGACATTTTTTTCTTTTATACTTTTTGATATAAAAACCTAGTAAAAACTTTTTAACTTAAAAATTAACTTAAAAATTAAAGTGTGAGGATTCCTCTAATAAAAAACTTTTTATATTTATTTTACAGATTATTTCAATTTATCCTGCATCCTTTTATTCAAATAGCAATTTGAATTAACTTGAGAATACATTATACAGGATTCAAAAAATCGTTCACTCGATCTTTTATAAATTTATATATTTCGAAAAAGATTGTGAACTTTTCTCTAATTTACTCAAGTTGTAGTACTTGCTATCTAAAATCGTAAATCTTTTTTTCATAAAAAACTCAAGATATCTTGATTTTTTAAATAACACTAAATGATTTTAATGTATTTTAATGTAAGCAATATTAAAACAAATTGAACATATCAGAATTTACGAATGCTATTTAAGCTCATTAATTGACTATTTAATTAGTTAAATTCATATTTGATCATTGGATAAAGATTTAAAATAATTCTAATGCATTTAATGATATTAAAATACTTATACAAGAAATATAACAGTCTTATAGCCTTGTGTTATGGCCATTGTAAACTAGGCTTTAGTGTCATTCTACAATAAGCCATAAGTGATAGATCATAAGTAAAAAAATAAGAATTGACCAATCATAGTCGAGTAATCTTATTATATTCAATCTGTGATTGGTCAATTCTTGGCAACCTAAGTCTTTACAGCACATGAACGTCCAAAGTAAAATCCAGTGTGATTTCTATATTTCTATATCCATGGTTTCAACTGAAACGCGGACATAATCGCTTTCAAGCTTTTTTTTGGTCGAAGATTTAATGTCATTAGCGCGATAGTGAATTGTTTTTTTTTTATTAGGCCACGGCAATTTTTAATTTACCATAAAATCTTGTTATAAATTTCCAAGGCCAAATAAAAGAGCAGTTGTTAGATTCATAACGAAAAGCATTTGATATTAAAATGCCGTGCGAAATGATAACTTTACAGCTAGGTCAATGTGGCAATCAGAGTAAATAATTACTTTGATTTACTATAGACTAATATAGTTTTATTTTTAAATTAAATGTTTAGGTCTTAAAAATTAATGTAAATAGTAGCATAAAAAAGCATTAATTTAATATCTACCGATTTTATAAAACCTAACAATTTTTGATGATCATAGCTCGAATTCTGAAAAGTTAAAAATAATTTTACATATATAATCTTTTGCTATATTTGAGACAATAGTATATATTTGTTTGTAGTTGGATTTGAATTTTGGAAAAGGCTATGTGCAGAACATGGGATTAATCCAGAAGGAATTTTAGAAGATTATGCGACGGAAGGAATGGATAGAAAAGATGTTTTTTTTTATCAATCGGATGATGAACATTATATACCACGAGCTGTATTGTTGGATTTAGAACCAAGAGTAATTCATACCATTATGAATTCTCCATACTCAAAGGTAATATATATTATATATTTGTATCATTTGAATATAAGTTAAAAACTTTTATTATTTTGTTATAAGTTGTATAATCCTGAAAATATCTATTTATCAAAACATGGTGGAGGTGCTGGAAATAACTGGGCATCTGGATATCATCAAGGTGAAAAGTTACAGGAAGAAATTTTTGATATTCTAGATAGAGAAGCTGATGGCAGTGATAGCTTAGAAGTAATTATATTATTTTTTATCTATCATATTTCTATAATAATGTATTATTTTATGAAATATTGTGTGTGTGTGTATGTGTGTGTGTGTATGTGTGCGCGTGCGTGTATATATGTGTGTGTGTGTGTGTGTGTGTGTGTATGTGTGTGTGTGTGTGTGTGTGTGTGTGTGTGTGTGTGTGTGTATGTGTGTGCATACATATATACATACACACACACACACACACACACACACACACACACACACACATATATATACTATAAGACACAAAATAGAAATCTTAAGACAGCTTTCTTTGGCAGTCATATTGGTTTTATGACATTAGAAGTGAGAAATGATGAATGAAATGCAACAATTCCTTTGTAATATATAGTTTTATTTTTTAGCTTTCCCTTAAAAGTATAATAATTTCATAATTTTGAAATTTGTAAAATATATGGAAAACTGAAACATTTATCCAATCTGTCACATTGAAGAATAAAATAATTTCAGAAATAATTGATAATTTTTGATAATTTCTCAAATTTTTCAATCATATTCAGTCATGATCATTTAAGCATGGCTGAAGGATGTCCTATTATTTCAGAAATTATTTTACATTTTTACATGACAGATTGGACAGTCTCAATTTTCCATACAGTTTCAGGATCACAAAATTATACTTTCAAGGGTGAACTAAAAAAATTATATCACAAGAAAGTTACTGCACGTATTTCTCACCTATGCATCAAACTAATATGACAGCAGCAAGAGAGCCAAGTCTTAATAAAAGTACAATTTTAACAAATTATGGGATTTGTGTAGGGTTTTGTTTTATGCCATTCCATAGCAGGAGGTACAGGTTCCGGTATGGGTTCATTTATGTTAGAATCTCTTGCTGACAGATTTCCCAAAAAATTAATCGAAACATACAGTGTTTTTCCAAATCAAGATGAAATAAGGTAAATGTTTATTTATTTATAAGAAAGGTTTCTATTCGTAATATATTCATATACCATGTCTTTATTACAGTGATGTGGTAGTACAGCCATATAATTCATTATTAACTTTGAAGAGACTAACTCAATGTGCAGATTGTGTAGTAGTCTTAGATAATACTGCTTTGAATAGGATTGCTTCAGATAGATTACATATTCAGAATCCCAGTTTCACACAAATTAATAAACTTGTTTCGACAATAATGTCTGTCAGCACAACTACTTTGAGATATCCGTCATATATGAACAATGATTTAGTTGGTTTGATTGCACCACTTATACCAACTCCTCGCTTACATTTTCTAATGACTGGGTATACTCCGCTTACAACAGATCAAGAAGTATGTAAAAAATTTATTACCTAAAATTGTATATATATATATATATAAGCACGTGCGTGTGTGCATGCGTGCGTGCACGCGCCCGCTCGCCCGTACTTAATAATAATATATATTACTTTATATCGAATGCAAGATAATCTAATTTTAAATTTTATTTGTTAAATCTAATTGTCATATTCACAAATTATATGTATGTGCAATTGCTGTTTTTTTTCATTTAATTATATTTGCTTTATATCAATTGGTTTATCATCCTATATATAAAAATATAAGACAAAATTATTGAAAAATGAATAATTATTATTGAATTGATTTATAATGCATCATTTATATTTTATATTATTGAATATTTAGTATAATTAATATATAATATTTTACATGTAATATGATAAAAAATAGATTTAAAAAAAGTTGCGATTTTAGAAATGCAGTTGCATATCACAAATATGTTATGATATTTACGAAAAAAATAACCAGAAGTCAGATGTGTTCAACTTGATATTTTTTTTTGTTATATTCATTAGTTATTTTAATTAAGAAGCTTCTATTTCTATCTAAAATTATTAGAATTATCTTCTAATGATATAATCATATTTATTGCTAAAGTATGCATTTACATTTACAAAAATTATTGTAAAACAGGGTGCATCCGTGAGAAAAACATCTGTCCTAGACGTAATGCGACGATTGTTGCAACCAAAAAATATGATGGTTTCTACAGCATTAGATAGAAACGCATCTCATTGCTACATATCTATCTTAAATATAATTCAGGTAAATTTTTCAGAAAAGATATTCAGTTTTTAATTTATTGTGTTCCTTTATATCAATTAATTTATCTTATTATTTTATCTATACGTAAAAATATAAAAATGAAAAAATAAAGACTTTATATTCCGTGTCAGTGTATCAAAGTAAATTATAGATAGACAGGGTTGGGAAAAAGTAACATGTTACCATTACTTTTTGTAAAAAATAACTCGTTATCATTACTGATCACTGACATCATCTCTACTGATTTTAAAAAGTAATGCGTTATCGTTATCGTTACACTTTTCAAGTAATGATTCGTTCGATTTTTTCGTTACTTTTTTGTGATGCTAAAATAAGTTTAATTAGATTTTTAATTTATGTTCATATTTTAAATCATAAAATTATATACAAGTTTTCTTTTCAACTGTAACAATACTAAAACGTTAAGTTAATAATTGATTAATTTTAATAATTATGATTTAGGATTCTGTAATAAAAATAAAAATTAATTAATTAATTAATATATGGTATATAATATTATATATAATGATATTCAATATTTTCATTTCATTTTTATAATATTTTATAGTAGTAAAAAGAAAGAATTCTTATATTGCTATTTGTTTATTGTTGAATATATTATATATTATTATATACCATATATTAATTTTTATTCATCATCGAATCCTAAATCATAGTATTATCAATAATTAATTATTAATTTAATATATTTAATATTTTAATATTGTCAGTATGTATTAATTACTTGTTATCCTTATTTATTATTCTTATATCATTAACGTGAAGCTTTTTTAATTATCGTGTAATTCATTATCAAAGAGTCGGACTTTAGCGGTCCGTAGGAAAGGGGTAAGTCGCGCCACCGGCTGAAGGAGAATGGCGCATGAAAGGAGAAGTTCCTCATGGCTCCGCGGCACCGAGTCAAGGAATCAATGTTGTATACCGTACTGTAAATATTAAAATATGACATAGAAAAATTAGAAAAAAATATATATGTAGTATATATATATATATATGTAATATATACTGAGATTTCAAGTAAAAAGGACAATAAGGAAATAAAGAAGTGAAGAAATAAATACGTCAATAAACGAAATACACGCGTGATTAGCATGCCATTTATTGAACAGTTAACATAAAGATGATAAAACCAGTTTCGCCATTAATCTGTTTCAATGGAATAATCGATCGGTTAAGTTTAATCATCTGATTAGACATAGTGAAACTGACTTAGAACACTAAAGAAACAATAAAAGTAACGATATTGTTACAGATGGAAAAAAGTAACAATCGTTATCGAAAAAAAGTAACTAAAGCAATAACGCAGTTACTTCTCAGCCCTAATTATAGGATATTCATATTCATTGGGATAAATTCAAATAGAAGTTTAAAATGACTTAAAAAACAATCTAAAACAATTCTTTTGAAATATATTTAATGATTGAATGTATTGGAAAACATAACAAATTAATAATATATTTTTAATAGGGTGAGGTAGATCCAACTCAGGTGCACAAATCCTTACAAAGAATCAGAGAGCGAAAATTGGCACAATTTATTCCTTGGGGTCCAGCTAGTATACAAGTAGCTCTTTCGAGAAAATCCCCTTATATCCAAAGTACGCATCGTGTTTCTGGTTTGATGTTAGCTAATCATACTAATATATCCTCAGTAAGTTTATTATAAGTTATGCAATCAACATATAGTTTATGTATGCTTTGCAATATTTAAACTTAAATATTAAAAAATGTGTTTTAGCTATTTGATAGAGCTTTACAACAATTTGATAAGTTGCGTAAACGTGAAGCATTTTTGGAGCAATTTCGTAAAGAAAAAATGTTCGAAGACAATCTTGATGAACTAGATAACTCAAGAGAAGTTGTGGAATATTTAGTGGAAGAATATCAGGCCGCAACTCGAATTGATTATCTCAGTTGGAATCCAACAAAGGCAGATACATAAAATAACTAATGAATGTGCAAATAATCAAATTTTTTTTGTAACATCCAGTTCTTATTTTCTTATATCTTAATGTCTTTAACAATAAGACAATAATATTTAATTTCAGAAAAAAAATGATAATGCTAGTAGAAGTAGTTTGTAAAATGGAGTTCCTATTTAAGATAATAGTAAAAATAGTTTGCGAGTTTTGTATAATATTTAATGCCCTTATGTTTTTTGTATTTTCCAGTTATTTATTTGTTTAAATTTCTATACTATAAACTTAATTTTTTTATTTGAATGCATAATTAGGAGGAAGAGTAGCAATCGTGATAAAGCCTGTATGGCCAGGTAATGAATAAGCATGAGTCACTGTAAGAAATTTTTCTTCCTGTTTTCTCTTCTCATTCTTCTTCTGTACAATATCCTCACTTATATGCTATAACAAAATAATTATATTCTTTCAGTTTTGTATTATTCATTCTTTGAAATATATATACTGAATAATTTTTTAATACTTTCAACATCCTTTCTACTACTAATAACAATTTTACAAAAAAAATTTTACAAAGAAAACAGAAAAAACAGACTAAATAAAGAAGATTCTTTTAAAATTTTATATATTTTGTATATATTTTATATATTTTGTACTTTCGCTTTTGTATACTTTTATTAAATTCAATATGGCATTTACATAGGCGGCAATCAGTTTTCTCAATATTACTAATATAAGTACAATCATCTTATCTTTATTTCAATTATCTTGTATTCTATTTAAAAAATAAATTTTTAACCAATAATAGTATAAATGTACCAACCTTATATTTCAAGCACTCCAAGTTTAATAATGGTAAAGATCTATATTGAACATTCATTTCTCTTTGCAAACATTCATATGTATGTATTTCTATAAATCCTTTATAAATCAATTTTGTACAAGTACGTTGAACCTGTTCAATACAAGGAGAGAAGAAACAAAGTTTTCCACCTATTAAATATAAAAATTATTTTTATATATTAATAGAAAAAGATTCTCCATATTATAATAATGTACAATAATAAGGCTAATAAGTACATAATTGTGAACAAACAGTTGGAATTTTCTGTTAATAAACATAATTTGCGCCGTTACGGCACTGATTCTCATTAGCCTTATTATTGTATCTCATTTTTATATATTTTATGATGATTATAAATTTTGCAGAATTGCACGCGCGCGTGTACGTGTATGTGTACATGTGTCATATATATCACATACTTTCAAATATATTCCATAACTGTTAGTACAACTGAGAAAAAAGTAATTCTACATGATAAATCGAAAACCTATAAGAATAAAATTTTTCATATGAAGTTTTATTTATTGATTGTAATTGGCTTTAAATATTTATTAGGTATACTTAATTATATTTTAACAGATTTTGCTGGAGAGTACTATCTCTATTCATGTTTGTATTTATAAAGAGATATAAATGGATGTATCCTTCGAAATAAGAAGCTTAATTTTTCAATAAAGTGAAGCATCACCATATTTTAATCAAATCATAAATTTTTTGATTGTGTGAATATCCTGTTTTGCTGGGTATGTTCAGCAGAAAAAGTAGCTTTGCAGCTATCCCCAAGATTTTTTAATATGATTGATTCTTATGTAATTTCTCGCTAGATCTAATATATGAACTAATAATATTAAAGAATCTTACAACAGTTACAAAGCTATTTTTTTGCTAAATATAGCCACTGTATATTCTCAATTATATACCCAATATAATAAAAATAAATTTGAGGAGAGACAGTAGTTTATAACAAGATTCATTAAGGTATAAAGTAGTATTCATAGTCAGTTCTTACATTTAAAATTGTTTTAAATATATGCCTAAAATGTTCTTGAAAAGAAAATAGGCTATATATATCAGCCATAGTTAAGTGCACATGTATCTATTTAAAGTCAATTTTTGCGAAAACAAGACTTCATATGAAAAAAATTTTATTCTATGTTTTCGAGTATTTTTTTGTGTAGAACTATCTTCTTTCCAATTGCATCACCAATTATAAAACATCCTGTATATTATGTTTTATTTTTCATTTTATATGTGTAGATTATTATATATGTACATATTAAAATAATTATTGCTACATATTAATCAACTTTTTTGCAAATTAAAAGTTTTCACCTGTTTTCTTTAAAGCTACAGTAGTATGCTCTATAGCTAACCATGGATGTGGCAGATCTAGAAACACAGCATCAATTTGATATTTCAATTCCTCTCCAAAACCTTCTAAGCAGACATCTCTTTTCTTTAAAGTTACAAAATCATTCAAACCATGCTTTTTAAATTCTGTATCAGCAATAGATACACGTTGTTCATGAAAATCAAAGGTATACAAATGACCATTTGGACGTATAGCTCGAATCAATGAATGAGATAATGAGCCACTGCCGGTACCTAAAATATATTATAAAAAAATAAGACCATTTTTTTCAATAAATATTATAACTTACCTGTTTCGATAATTACATTTCCTGGTCTAAGTTCCATTAAATGTATAATAAGACTTATATCTGGACTATAGATAATCTGTGTTCTATGAGGCAAGGTCAATGTCCACAGCTCTGGTGTTGGCTGTAATACATATGCCCAACCTCGAGTCAGCTCAACTTTTGAACCATATTTTTGTCCAATGAGTGAAATGACTCTCAATGCACCATAAGTTGTCTGAAAAATGTTATCTATAATTTCGCCTTTTTTATTACAAATTTTGGCTTTCACTTCCAGAGAATGCATGTTGTTCGGATTTAAATATAAAATAACAATATCTCCTTCTTCAATAACTTCCTTAGTTATCTTAAAACTCATTTCTCAAATTTAAAATTGTATTTCATTTATATTTAATACTTGTAAAATTGATTTTCTAATCGATATAAAAACTGATAATAATCGGCTATTTCTTTAAAATTTTATTAATACTTTAATTATTCGATACAGTGTGTCATAAATCTATATATAATTATTTTTAATTGATACAATACGAAGTGATATATGTGCACGTGTAGAGCAAAGTAGACTAGAGTAGCTCTTGGCAGTTTCGAGTCTTGGCTGTGTTCCAAAATTGATTGTCAGCACTGGCAGCACTATGAACATCGTTTCGAAATTCACCATCAACGACCAGTACCATACTGTGGGTGCTTTCCATTTAGTGACACAAGTCGACATAAGTATCATTTTGTCCCCTTGTTAAGTCCCGGTCTGTATAATAGGTGATTTAAGCCATAAGAAATGGACAAATCATAGTAAAAGAATAGGAGAATAATCGACACCTATTGTAGACCGGGACTAATCATTGAAGGCCAAGAAAGATAGAGCGATACTTGTGTCGACTTTTGTCACAAATGGAAAGCACCCTGTGATAACGCTGTGAGAGAGTAATGATTTTGTCATTGATTTTTTCGTCACTTCTAGAGAGAGAGAGAGACCTTTTAATACTCTAATAAGAGTCGAGAAGTAACATCCTCACTTTTGATTGATGCCGGCATTTTTCAGCAAACTAATAGATATAGTACGACTGTGTATAGTACACCAAACAGTTTAAAAAGCCGTGACACTAACCTATATACATTACATACATTACATATATTTCATATATTACCTATATATATTACCTATATATATTTTGGTAGCAAAACAATGACGATGCATAATATTTGAGAAATAAGTAAAAATTTGTTATCTATAAAACTTTTTATTTTTATTTGAAACACCGTACTTTATAAGTTAAATTTCACGCCACGCTATTTCCGGTTTTTGCTGAAAAATGGAGATACTGACCTAACCTTGACGTTATTTCGCGACTCTTATTAGAGGGTCTTTATTTTTTGTTATCTTTCTTCTACGACAAAGAAAATGATGTAAGATTTCTTAGGAAGTTTTTTGGACGAAATGTATGTTTTCAGACGAATGTACATTTACAAAAATCTTTACAAAATGTTCAATACGCACATAACTATAGAAACTATAGAAAGTCCACGACTTGAAAGAAATGTGAACAACCAAATAGTAGTTAATGTCTAGTGTGATATTTTAATTATTATTATATATATTATTATATCTTCTAGCACATTGAATGGTGAAAGATATTGACATTTTTTAAAATTTGTACTGCCTGGTTTTAATCACCTGGTTTTAATACTATTCCTCTGCAAATGCGATTGAATTTAAAGTATTATCAACAAGTGCATGGTGCACGGTGAGGTCCAATCGGACACATTGCCGATTGGTCGATTAAATAAAAAAATTTTTGATAGGTGGCTCCCTAAAAAATTCCTAGACATAGGCTGATGTGAATAGTGTGTCCGATTGAAAATGTACGCATCTGAGAGTCAATCATGTAACTTTACGTGAAATTTTTCACTTTTCATTTTTCACTTTTTACTTTTCATTTTTCACACCTTGACATTTCACGTGAAACTTTTCACGTACAGCGATTATGTATGTAGCTTAGATGCGTGGAAAGTGAAATCATGAAACATAATTTCATAGGTTTTATAGCTAATGAAAATTATTTTATTTTGGTACAGTATTATATACATCTTTTAATAACCAATTGTACATGTACTACGTATACTTAATCCTAACGCAGTCCTAATCTTCTCTAATTCCGAAGCATATTTATTAATTCCCTAGATTTCCGCCTTTTCGCCACCAAGGTACATGGCATGGACAAGAAGTTCACGTTTTTACATTTTCACGTTTGAGAGAGTTACATAATCCCGCAAAATCGTACATGATCGTAAGTTCACGTGAAACTTTTCACTTTTCACGTTTCCCCTAGGGGAAAAGTTACATGATCGATCCTCTGGGACGCTCCCTGGTGCACCAGAACCATAATGCATGCATTGTAACAGACTATCTACAAATGAATTTATGCTAAAAATTAATTTGGAACATGTAATACAACACTGACTACTGGCTACGTTCTCCAGATACTTAATTCCTCTTGAGTTCTTTTTATTTCTATTTATATTATTTCAAAGATAAAATATATTTGCGTCCATTTGTTTCTGTGAAAGACTTAAAAAAAACGAGTTGGATTACATAAACAGTTTATTTAACATAAACAGTGATCATCTTAATTGTGTTATTAAAAAGTAAAAAAATGATTTATGAAATGTTTATCATGTTTGCATCAAAGCAGGACAGTGAAGCAGGACATCGAACATCTTTAATAAAGCTTAGGACTTAGCAAACATGTGAAATATCTCACAAATTATATTATTTTTTTTTTATATTGTACTATAATACTTTTTTATGCAAGCTGTTCTGAGAACTCGATCCACATAAAGAAATATGTAATTCCATTAAAAAGAACACATTTGCTTTTTTAGATGTATCGTACGTTTATAAAAAAGTAAGTAAAAAAATATCTTCTTATATCGTTCTTCGAACTTTTTCTTGTATAATTTTTTGTATCATTAATCAAATTCGAGATATAATCCGTCCAAATTGCATGTCTCATCTTGTTTATTAATTTTAATTTTACATTTATATACAACACATTTAAAATTTGTATGATATTAACAATTTGTACAAATGCTCACTAGACAAAATTTAACTAATAAAAAAATAGAAAGAGAAATTCGTGTCCATACATTTACTTTTCTTTTTCTGGATCTATCAAGACAAAATATCAAAGAAATTTTATCCAATGCTCCGTCTAGTACTACATATCGATATCCAAACTGACAAGTTTTCAAGAGATTTTAAATAAATTCAAATGCGTTTTTCAATCACTTTAGTTTATTAATAAAATTACACAATCTATTAATAAGAAATTAACAATTATTACATAAATATATATCATTAAAATAAAATTTTTGTTGATAAACTGTAAAAGTAAAATGTCAAATTCTTACTTGAGATTTTCTTAGCTGATTTTATGAAATTTAAAATCTCCCAATTTTGAAGAAGAAAAATTCATGTCAAATAACTCTTGGAGATATATTACTATGGAACTTTTCAGAATGAATTGGAATTATTCCATTTTCCTAAAAAATAATAGAAACCTAGGAATTAATTGAATACCGATCAATTCTTTGGAACATTTCCACAAATTCACTGTATATATTAACAACACTCTCCCGACGATCAAGACAGATAAATCAAGACAAAAAACTGTGTATAAACTAAGTAATAAATATTTGAAAATATTGTACATTTATTTTAATGGAATTTTCTTAGCGCATACATAGAGAGACATACTCATGTACACACATATGGTAAATATAAAGAGAAAAAAAAAATCAAAAATTACGTAACACATAAAAGTTGAACTGAATAGACATGTATAATACAGGTCGATTTAAGGTAAGTTTTTTGCACTGGTATTATTAATGATATATAGCACATGTCTTTACATATGGTATAAGTGTACTAATTTATAACTAAACACACATACACACACATACACATACAAATGATAATAAAAATGTATGTAATGAGAATTATCGTGACTTAATATATCTTGTAATGTTAATATATACATCATATGAAGTACATACAACGTCGTTGTCGAAATTATACGATACTACAATATAGTCAAGATAGATGTAATCATTTGTGTTTGGTTTTCGAGTCTTATAGAATAGAACACTTTTCGCCAAGCACATATGCTTCCTTCGAATACTACATTCTTTGGAACGTTTTAAAACTGAAGACTGGATTAGATAAAACATTGTCACGGACCTTTACTCTGACTGACAATGCTTTTTTTCCTTTTTTTTTTTCCTTTTGATGACATGAAGTTATTAAAGACTGATGTGAAGTGACTTAGATTCTCATATACTGAGCGATTAGTATAACGAATATTGATCGAAATCTTGTAATATTTGATTACTATAGGCGTTTATATATATTGATAACGATACGCTTAATGATATTATATTATCGTGCTTTGATCGAATAACTTTTATAAACAACACGAATTTTTTATAGTTTAATTTTTTTATTTATTATCGTAACTTGTATAATCGTAACTTAGAACCGCGTAACACTCTCAAAAAGACAGCATTCGTGAATAGATCAAGAAAAAAGAGAATAAAAATAAAATATGGGAAAATAATTATTTCATGAAATTTTGCAAATTTAATCATAAAAAATATTAGCAAATATATGAAATTTTAAAAGTTACGATTAACCGAAATCATCATTTATAATATAAGCCATAATAATTTCTCTTTTTCTTTTGAATACTTCTAATATCTATATATCCGACATTATTGTCAATCTGATAACCTGCATCTACATTTCGCTTCTATACGTGATGCTAATGCGTAATAATGTAAGCTTGCGCAATGCCGTTGTTATGTAAAGTTATGTTGAGATGTAAAACTTTGTCATGCAATTTAACAAGTTCACAGTGATATGAAAATGCAAAGAAATAACATCATCGATTAAAGTTCAAACATTTCCCGACTTTTCTTGTTTACTCAATTCAAGAGCGAGAGCCAGTTCAGCATCTTCTTTCTCCTTACGCCTAAGTCTCTCCTCTTCCGCTTTTATACTTTGTTTTTCTGCCCACGCTAACTGTTCTTCCTCCGATAAATTAGTTATATTACTGTTCCACATTTTGTCAAAATTGTTTGTGATTTTCTCGTCATTATAGATGATATTAGATTTTAAGGTGTGCATTATATCTAATTCGTGCATTGCGGTGGTCTTTGTGTCCTTAGTCGAAAATGCCTCATCGAGATCAACAGTTTTTGTTCTGATGTTTGTGAACGCTTGAGAAAAATCAGCCTCAATGCTTTGAACGTTTTTATTATCGGCGGAAAACACTTTCCCAAAATCGACATCGAATTTGCTTGAACTGTTTGTGTCGCTCATGTTGTTCTTTTCAACTTTTCCTTTAGCGGATGAAAAAACGTTTGAGAAATCGTTATCGAAAACTTTAATCGAAGTATTTTTACCAGAGAATACAGAAATCGTGTCAAAACCGAAAGGATCTGTTTTGTCCGTTCCCTTCCTCTTGTTCGCGTTTAAATCCTCCGTCTCGTCGAATGGGTCCGTTATATTGAAAGGATCTTCATAACGGTAATCTCGAAAAGGGTCCTCTGTGAAATCCGATAGCTTTGGTTGCGCCATTGTTACGTGGATTTTACTTGTCGGCCTTGGTGGAGCCATTTCATTAGCCGTCGGTTCTGGCTGAAGCAGGTTTTTGTCACTGGTCAATTTTGTTTTACTGAAAAGGTAGAAGAAAATAACGCGGATACCGTCGACTGTCGTCCGGCTGCTGGCTGCATTAGACCTATTTTTATTAAACAAAACTGTAAAAATGCTGTAATTTTACGAGATATTCGAATTACATTATATTATCAAGAAAAGACTATGATAAAGTAAAAATCTTATATATCGTTATACATTAATTCAACACAGTAATTCGAATATTTCGCAGAAAAAAAATAAAAGATCAACAATAATCAAATATATTTGTGTAACAATAATATAAACAACCCTTAAAAAGAAAGATAAATTAATTTGCAGATGTACTTCAGAAGGCAGCTCAATAGAAGGAAAACTCAAAAAATCGTGCAGTGTTTACCTAAATATAAAACAAAATTAAATACACAATTAAAACGTTGATATAAGTACCCAACAAGAAAATATGTAACATTCAAAAAATTGCATATTGATTAATAATAATTGATTAATTATAATTAGACAAGTAAATGTTGAAAAAATAATTATTATAACATACATCCTCTCTGATAATATGTAACATTGATTTGAAAAATTACTTCTAACAACAAATAATTTGCGAATAATTAAAGTTGGATGTAATATTTTATAATAATTTTATTTTAATTTTTTTATTGAAATTGAAAAAAAATTAAGTTTAAAAAAATAAACATTTTTTTAAATACTGATTTTATGTAAATATTAATATTTTTTCAAAAAGAGAAAGAAATTAATATAAAAATATCACGATGTGAAGAACAAATCAATGTATTATACGTCGACAGAATGTAATAAATGACATTATGATTTATTAAAGGGAAAAATTTAGCTATTGTTTTGAATCACTGTTTACATATTATTATTTCAATATTGGTTTCAATCACTACGATGCAAATCCATTAAAAAATAACGGTACATTTGGCGAGTATAAGTTATTTTGTGAATTTATAAAATTTATCTTATAAAACATTATATTTATATAAATTCAAAAAGGAAAATATCAAGTGTCTACCCTAATGCCATTAATGTCGAATAATGCCATTTATAACATTCTGTTAAAAAATTATCAATAAATTTATAATATATATTTTATTGCTTAATCTACTAAAAGAATCAAAGTAAACGTAAATATCATAATATATTCAATTATAAAATTAATGAATTTTATGAATATATTGTTATATATTAACGATTAACGAAGCAGATTTTTAAACTTTTCTATAATTTTATTTCTAGAAAAGCAAATTATTTGCAAATAATCGATTGATAGATAAGTGAATTCCAATCCCCCAAACATGTTTCACTAGTATAAAATTTGGAATAATTTGCGCAACATGTGTGTATGTGCGCGTACACATATGTACATAGAGATACGCACATACACACGATGCGCACATTTAAGGCTTCTGACTAGTTATATTGAATCATGATATCATAAACGAGAAAAGACATATTGAGATTTCTTGTGTGTCATTTGCAAATAAACAGATATTTGGATAAAACAATATTTGAGATCGAAGACACTTGAGTCTAAAATAGAAATAGAAGTGAACGGGAAAAATTCTATTACGGCTTCTTACCGCATCGAAACATCAAGTTTTTAAAATTAGGCTTAGATATTTAATACAATACAATAAATTAAAATTAAAAATTAAATTAACATTTTTCCCCGTTAAATTCGTAAGCACCCTTCTCACTATAAAAAATCGATAAAACATTAGAGATTAAGTGCTTTTCATGTGCTAGTTATGTATTTTAGTCTAGATTTTTGCAAGTATTTGAGCAATTTAGCAAGAAATGATGACTGAGAATGAAAGCACTGAGATTTAACGAAAGTTAGTACCCTCATCTAAATTGTGTAGAACTAAACATGTAGAACTAAAAAATAGATAATAGATCGGAATTATATGCTTTTAATATGCTTTCTAAAACATTTAACAAAACTGACTTATCTAATAATTAAGATAGGCTACAAAAGTCGATATGTATCATTGGTACAAGAATAAAATGTCATAGCATTCAAGTATACATAATAATCGATTTTGGGTTTAAAATGTTTTTCAATTTATGTGCTTTGAAAATAAGACAAGATTTGTGTACTTATTCTGTCTAATCGATAAACTATGTTAGTATTCTCCAAATACTTACCAGAATAAAGAGCCAGTTGAAATAAAGATAGCACTTGGAATGATTTATCGATTAGAAAGGAATAAGCAAAAGCAAAAGCAAACATAAATCGAGAGACATTTTAAATATAAAATCAGCAAATTGGCTGTGTTTTAATTGGTATTTTATTTTTGTAAGTTTGATGAGTATTGGTGTTCAAAACGGTTTATCGATTAGAAGGGATAAGCCTAAAAAAATATTGGATTAGTACAAAAATATTATGGATATTTTTAAAGAGCATAAATTGAAAAACATTTTAAATCCAGAACCGATCCGCTATCTGTATTTTAATTGGCACTTTACACTTGTATCAACAATACATATATTGACTTTTCTGACCTACATCTGCTTAATGGATAAGTCAATGTTTTTAAAAGCACATAAAAAACACAATTCTAATCTACTTTTTAGTTTTTCATGTAACTTCAATGAGATCTATTGAGATTCGGCTAGAAATTTTGGATGACCGAAGGAAGATAGATAGAGTTGAAGCTCAATAACTTGTAATAGAAGCAGAGGAGCGAAAAACAGATTTAATTTGCGATAAAGAAGAAAAAGAACGAAGATTAGATTTCCATTGTCCTCCGGAATGAATATTGCCAAAATAATCCTGAAAAGAGAAGAAGGGAGGAGGAGCAATGTTACATTCGTATTGTATTATCTTAAATTTGCACCGCTACGAGCTAGCAACCTAAAATTATCACAAAAGATATTTTTATAACAATCTACTGTTATTTTAAACAAAAATGGAAAGAGAACACTTATTTTAGATATTTTCTCGTGCATCGCGAATCTTTGAATAATTTTAAATTTTAAAAAATAAACGATTAAAGTTGTTTTTTTTTTGTTTTAATCAAACGATTCTTTTTCATGAATGGAGGTGCGAAAAAAGCAAATGACACAAAAGCACAACATTTTAAAGTTCAAAAAATATCTCTATTAATTCAATCTTATCTGTCTCAGCAAATGTGCTAATATTAGAAGCAATTTTATTCAAGAAAAATAAATTTATATAAGCAGTGAATTTAATTCTCACTGTAATTTTTATTAAGCACAGATGAAACATATAATATATATTGATTGAAATTATTTGAAATCTGATTAAAACTTTATCATTTACAAGTTATTTAGATGTATTACCAGCAATCATCTTTTATATATAAATATTATAAAGCAATCTTTTCTAGATTTATCTGTAAAATTCACTCATGTATCACTCGTATATTCAAGTCATATAACTAAATGATAGGGATGTGTTGGATAATGAATTTGTCAAATCATCAAATATCGAATAATTCAGCATTTATTGTCAAATGTATTTATCAAATAACCGGATAATCGAATTTTATCTGATATTTACATAAAAAGATTGAAAAAATGAATTTAACAATACAATAAAAAAATAGAACTTTTAATAAGAGTTATATGTATATTTTACTTGAATATCGCAACAGCTATTTATGTAAAAAATAGAAACAGATTACTTCGAGAGATAATTTGCAGAAACATATTCATATTTTTTATAAAAATATAAAATACTTAAAAAATATATAATAAACGCATTATTTTGATTATTCAATCTTTTTTTCCTCGTGAAAAAAAAGGGAGTAATTGGTATCATATTGAATTGTCAATTTATTAAAAGAAGAAATTTAGTTTTGATTTTAAATCGTTATGTTAAAATCCGTTAAAAATACTAACACGGTTTGTAACATAAGCATTTTTATCTTGAATTTATATATATAAATTCAAAAAATAAAAAATAAATTAAGCGTCTGAGAATTTACCTGTCGAATATTGTCTATTATTTACTGTCTTACTAACAATCTTTTTAATTTATATCACATTTTATATGTCAATTAATAATCAAACATCGATAATATTTAGTCAGCTTAACCATAAGTTTGACGAAGCATCTTAATGACATCTTTATATTTCACTAAACATTTTACTAACCTAATTAATTTTTATCAATATATCTTAAACTGTATACATTATCGATTCATTATTTTTCATGACATTTAAAATTCAAATTTTAAATATAATATTTGTGACTGAATTATGAAATAAATCGGATAAATATTGGATAATTAGCGGATATCCATCACATCCCTACTAAATAATATATTACATAATAATATATTACAAAAAATTGTTAAATTTTCATGAGTAATTGTTTTTTTTATAAAAAAATGTTACGTATTAAAAGAAATATAAAAAAATAATATAATATTAAAAGGCAATAATATAAAAAGAAAATAAGGAGAGAAGAAAGTAAGTCTAAAAACTATAACAAATATATATATATATATATATATAAATATATATATATATATATATATATATATATATATATTTATATAATATACACGTGCACTATTAGATACATACCTTGGAATCGAAATTGGTAAAGTCGGCAAATCCAGTAGAGGATGCAAAGCTATTATTGTTATCAATCGTTGTTTGCTGAGCACTAAATGGATCCGAATTTGCGTTTGCAAATGGATCTGGAGTGGGTGAAGGTGTTGGAGGTGCTGGCGCTGCTCTCAGTGGACCAGTAGGACCTTGACTTGGTCGTGGTGGAGCTGGTCGTGGCGGTGGCTGCTTTGCTTTTTTTGGTGGAAGAGCAGGACTAGGACTTTCCGGACGAGGAGGAGCATGAAGATTTGCAAAAGGATCTTCTCCAAATGGATCTTTCGTATTCTTAACAAAAAATCATTTTCTTATTTAATATTTCGATAAAACAAAGATTTATATTCTAAACTTTCAGTTTTATTGGTAAAAATACCTTAAATGTGGCTTCTCAGCCAATCGTAATTTTTAGAAGCACTTTATCATTAAAAGTAAGTTCAGAATATAGGCCAAAATATATTCAGCACAAATTTCCATATTTTTAATAATTTCTATATTTTCAATATTTTTTTTAATACTATTTTGCAATTCCATTTATTACGTACAAATTTTATAAGAAATAAGAGGAAATAAGAGGTTTGAGAAAAATATAACAAGATTATTAAATCAAATATTAAAGTTTTCTCCTCGCATATTAAATTATGTCAAAAGCGAAAAAATGATATGCAAAAAGTTTCTTACGTATAGTTTTATATTTTTTCCTTACAAATATGATATTTTCATATTCTTAAAACTTATAAAAAATATCGGAAAGTAAAAGATATCTGTCCAGAATAGATCACATAAAAGTGTAAAATAATTCTTGAAATAATGATACAATGTTCAACTATCAGAAATTATCAAATCACTAAAGTTGTCTAGTTGTTTCTGATAGCTTACACTTTTACGTGATCTATTGGACAGATATCTTATGTTTTGGTATTTTTTACAAGTTTTAAGAATATAAAAATATATTTTTAAGGGAAAAGTACAAAGTAAAACTATATGAAAGAAGAAACTTTTTGCATGTTATTTCTCGTCTCTGACGTCATATAACTCATTTTGGGCCATGAGAAAATCGAGCCTTAAAAATATATACATTTTATTAAATGTTCACAAATAAGAATTTGACATACCAATGTTGCAGTTGTAGGTGTTTTGTTCTCTACTCGTTTTTCATTGCCAAACGGATCAAAAGGATCTTGCTTTGTCATTGTATTGGTATTATCAAATGTAGTAAAAGGATCTGCTGTAAAACCATTCTGCAGAAGATTTTTTTAATTATTTTGACTCATGTTTTTACAGAATAAAAAATCAAAATTTAGACAAATATTGCTCATAAATATTTATTACATTACATAGAAACTTACATTAGATTGCTGCGCAGAGAATGCGTTTCCAAATGGATCAGATATTGGTGCATTAAATGCTTCTTTGGCTTTATTCGATGCAAAAGGATCTTGATCTCCAAATCCATCTAAAGTCCCAATTGCATCTAGTTTCATTTCCTTGGTTTCATCTATATTCTTAGTTGTCTCATACCTATTTTTTTCAAATATATAAAAAATATTATAAGGATGAAAAGATATTTTGATTTAAGTAATCTTTAGATAATACACACTCTATATCTTCAATTTCAGGTATAAATTGTAGACTAGTATCAGGTACAAGATTCAAATCTCCTGCAGCGAGTGCAGAATCATAAAGTGCAATAGAATCGCTCATCTGACGTTGTTGTTCCTGCAAATGAGTGATCTTTGCCTTTGCTTGACAGATCTCTAATTGAGTATCTTGTAGCTTTTTCGTCAGCTCATTTAATTGGTCCCTATTTTTATTCTGTTGCTGTTCCAATTGTTGCTCTTCCTGTTTCAATCCTTCAAGCTCTTGCCTCTTAAAATTTAGCTCCTCTTCTTGAGCTCGTAGTACTGATTCTTGTTCTTCAGCTTGTTGACGAAGTTTATCAACCTTGATAAAATAAAATTAATTCGTGAATAATTTTGTTCGTTTTCGTCGTTTATAAATGTGAAGAGTAATAAAACTTATAAATGTTATTAAACAGTATACTTGTATTTATTATATTTATATAATAGAAAACATAAAAAAGTTACATTTTGATTTTATTTTATATTTTTTAATTGTACTATAATTATTTTGTATATTAGAAGAAAGAATATAACAAATCATGACACCAATGATACGTCAGAGTTATATCTGTTTACATTTTATACTACAAAGGTACAGTTTTAAATATGTAAAAAAAAATTGTAGATTTTATATATTTGAATATAAAAAAATATTTTCAAAAAAAAATATTAAATAAATGATATTAACAATATTATATATTGCATACAAAGCTGTGTTATTTCGCAAGATACACATCTATAAAATTCTACAAACACAAAATTTAAATAAAAATTATTTGGTTTGGAAAAAGAGAAAAGATAGGGATAATTTAGGGATTAATTTAACTTTAACTATGAACAAAAATGATGTAAAAATAAGTTTTTTTTTTAAGTAGAGTCTTATATTTGTCGATACATTAATCGATACAACTTTTTGTCTAGAAAAGTCATTATAAAAAGTATACTATTTGTAATGTATAAAATTATATGTATTTTTTTTAAATATATTTTTTTATATGTCGATTGATCTATTTAATTTCTACACAAAAATATTAAAGAATAATAAACGAAATATTTTACAACGAAAAATAAATATTTTACAAGATATTTTATTCCACAGAAAAAAAAAATTTGCATTGTATAATATTCAAATGGAGTAACATCCAAAAATATAGCTTTATTTAATAAATTTAAATTTTACATGTTCTTGACACTCTAGATCAAACTAATTTACCTATCTTTTCTTTTCCTGTATACCTAAACCAAATAATTTCTAAAATGAAATCATAGATGACATTAACCAGCGAATAGAATTTTAGTATCAAATAATTTTTTTTGATTGAATTAATAATATATAAGTTCAAAGCAAATGTTTATATCACGAACCACATGTCATTAAATTACAAAACTTGCAACGTAACCTTTTTTAGTTATACCTAGATTCCCCTCTTCTTAATACATCGAATAATAATCAAATTTGAAATCAATTAATCCCCCCCCCGCACTCAAAGAAATTCTTATTGCGAAAAATATCATCTCAGCTAGGACTCGAACTTGGATCATTCACTTTTCATGCGAATGTCTTTTAATCACTCGACTGAGGCATGTAGAGATATTTATCGCAATAATCAGATAAATAATGTGAAAGAATGTTTCAAGTGTCCCGTAAAAAATAACAATAAACAATAAGCCGATATATGTTTTTAAAACAAATCACATATTAATCGGCGGACAGGGTTTCGAATGATTTTCGTTAAATTATTATTATTAAATTTAAAGCAAATTCTTATATCGCGAACTACATGTCGTTGAATTACCGAACTTGCTTATTGTTATTAAATAATTTTTATCTGAAACATTTTTAATTGACATTTTCAAAAATAATAGTTTGTAATATTTTAATATCTATTTCTACTAATGTTGAATAATTTTAATCTCAGTTAAAATTACTCTATATCTTTTTTCATTCTTAGAATTAAAAAAAGATAAAAATAAGTTAAACCGAGATTAGGGTTAATTTATATTGGTACAGATGAATAAAAATATTCTATTTTGTATAATCACTCACTCACACACACACACGCGCGCGCGCGCGTTATACATGCACGCACACAAACACGCATACAAACACACATCTCTTGTGGAAAAATAATAAAATATAATAACTTTATTAAAAAAAGAAAAGGAAAATTTTACCCAAAATTTATTTCCTATCGCGATATACCAAACAAAATTCTAATATGCAAAGATAAAGATCCACTTTAAACACACGATACTGTTATTTTTTTATGTACCTTCTTCAGTTCCTTTTGAATCTTCTCTTCGACTTCACTCAAATCTCTATCTACTTCAGCCTTCTATAAGCCAAACATAATAAAACAAAATCATAAAGAAAAACATAATATAACCTGAGTGAATAATCAATCATATTTTTTTTATTTCTCAAATGTTTTTTTCTTCCTTTATCTTTTACATTTATTAATTAAAGACGATTGTGTCGTAAGTGCATGTCAATAAATGCCCCTTGCGCGCCTGCTCTCACTTATACATATAAAATAAATAATCATTGATTCATAGTATTTGAAAATATAAAACAATGAGCAAAAAAATAACAAAAGAATAAATTAAAATATAGTTATTATTGATGATATTATATTATTGTCTACCTATAATCTGCACATAATAAAATATATTGATATATCCGAAGAGCAATATAGCTTATATTTATATTACTTTATTGCATTTATTGATTATTATTTATGACTATTTATAAAATTAGCTTCATATTTTATAAAAACTTACAAGCGACAATTATATATGCGCATTGCATGTAGTACGCCTAAAAAGCAATGCTACGCACATTCGATAAGTCGATATATTATCAAACTTCTGTTTACCTGCGCTTTCAAGTCATTCAATCTCTTCTGCGCCTCACCCTTCTGATTTCCCAGTTGTTTCAATGTTGCCGCAAGTGTATCTAATTCGCTTTGAAGACTTTTAATTTCCCCGTTTTTTATTTTAATGTCTGCCTCCTTTTGTGCTATATCCTGTTCCATGCTTTGCCTTTCACGCACGAGTTCCGCTATATCTTTATTTATCATATCTAACTCTGGATTTGAATAGCCTGATATGTTATTGTTTTCCTGCAGCATATTTAAGAATGTTAATTATTATTATGCAATTATTGTCGTAATATCTATCATATATCAAACAAGTAGTATTTGCTTTATTCTAAGATATATTTCTATTGTAAAAGAAAGATGATATAAGAGTTATAAAAATTTCAATTATTTTAAAACTCATATTAATTTACTGCGATCATTTAAAATTATATCAAGGACGAAAAGATATTGAAAATTTTTGTAAAATACATTGAAATAAAAATATTTTTCAGTAAAATAATGTTTACATTGGTAAAATAGATTTATAAAATATATCAAAAACTCTCTTTTTACTTCAGTAACTAAATAATACGTATCTAGAAATATAAATTATACTTAAGGACAAAGCCACAATTCCTATCAATTGCAAACACTATTTTATCGAAAAAATATTTTAATTATAATGTATTTTGCAAAAATTTTATTGCTTCTGCGAATTGGCAGGAGCCTTAACAATATTCAGATTATTAATTTTGACATAAAAAACAGTATGTAGTATAATTCCAACACATAAATCTATACAATATTTCATACATTATTTAGTACATTTGTTAAAATCTTGAGATTTATTTACTGAAATTTATTGATTTCGTAAATTGTATGTTACAAGTTATATAAATATAAAATTGTTATAAAATTTGTAGTTTGTAAATTCTCGCATAATTGTTGCGTTTTTTTGTACTTGCTTTCAAAATCATATGCCTACAAGATACGCATAATGAGCCATGATTCTCAATCATCTCATGTGTTCTTGTTTAAATCTAATTTTCATTGAGGAAATTACATACGAATTAATATAAGTAGATACAATTTTTAGGAAGTTTTATATTATTCATACAAAATCAAATCAGATGTTCATCGAAAAAAAAATTTAAACGATTATAGACCTATAAAAACTATTACTAAAAAAATTGCATTTGTTTGCATTACTTTTGTTTCATACATATATGTACATATAACTGTCGCAACGAATACACATATATAAACAATATTATACTGTCATTTTATTCCATGTTATACTTCACGCCTTTACTTATATAACATGGTATAAAATGACAGCATAATGTTGTTACACAATGATGAAAATATGTGTAATGTTTATCTTAATTTATTACTTGAGTAACGTATCTTTAACTTTATTGCGATCAAACTTAAATAAAAATGAAGAATTACAAAAAAAATTTAATAAAATATTTAATGGCAAATACGGTAGGCATAGATTTAATCATGCATAGAGAATTAGATACACGAACTTTTAATGTATAAATGTAATTACAAATCATAAATGTATAATTGTAATCATAATTATCATAAGATAACAAAATGTTTCTAAATATCGATGAATATGAATATCCAAGAGCTAACGAAAGCTTAAGACACCTACATAGACAGCAATGGCTAGATTATTATGAATGTCTGAAGAAAACATATGCGAATATGAGGCGTGACAGAATCATCTATCCAAGCGCACTCATTGCACTCGAAGGAACATCCGTAATGTATGATTATTAAATTAAAAAAAAAAAAAAAAAAAAAAAAAAAAAAAAAAATCAAAATTTGCAATACATTATTATGATAAAAGAAACAAATTGGTTTACAGTTTAGAATGCAAAATTTGTATCTCGCCGATAGAGATGCACATGACTTTAATAGAATGGCATTTTAATCGTACCAGTGAAAGCGGCAATAC
This sequence comes from Pogonomyrmex barbatus, assembly GCF_055798465.1. Classification (NCBI taxonomy): domain Eukaryota; kingdom Metazoa; phylum Arthropoda; class Insecta; order Hymenoptera; family Formicidae; genus Pogonomyrmex; species Pogonomyrmex barbatus. The sequence goes on along the minus strand of NW_028297107.1, from coordinate 173,940 downwards.
TGAAAGTATGTTGCAGGATACAGATCATATTGTCAATTCACCAGATAATCGATATATCGTCATATACAATGTCAAAGTATAAATTTAGATAATATATGATATATAATTATGAAAAGTGACACATGCAGATTTTTTAATATAAATTAATAATTAATATTATTATTAAATAGAACTTTCCAATAACATTAACATAAATATTAGTATGCATAATATTAATTCTCAGTTAGAACAAGCAGGAATATATTGGTGCGAAATAGAAAATACTATGGGATCGGTTTATTATCTATATATTGATTGTGATTCGGAGACGACAAATGTATATTCAAACAGAACATCTCATGCATTACAAACAGCACTGGAAAATGTGCGGGAATATGAGTTAAAGATTTATACTACTTGGACAACATGGAGTCCTTGCTCCGCATGCGACATAGTTGGAATAAAATTGCGATATGGTTATTGCACAGTTTCTCTCGTAAAGACAGAGCAGAGATATCTTGTTGATAAAAGTGTATCAACAATGAATGAAATACGACATTTGGAGCAAGATATAAAGAAAGGTAAGAAAAAAGTCAAATTTTTTTTTAAGTTTTCTCTCGTCAAGACTCTTGTTTAATTTTAAGCCAAAAAATATGAATGGAATTCAATATATGAAAATACAATACACACAAATATAACAAATACAACTTTAAAAGATCAATTAAAAACGACGTTTCTGTTATTTAAAAACAAATTACCATGTAAATCAAGACTTCTTCCAAAGGAAGTGCGACTAATTCCTGTTATCGAAAATAGAAAAACTGAAATTATGAAACGTTATTGCAAAGTATGTATATTAAGTAATATATATAACATTCTACTGCAGCCATATTAAATTATGATATTAAAGGAAGAAATTATAAATCTTTTTCTTATTATTGATAAATTAGTTATTTTGCGTACAATGTTCATATTCAAGTAAATCAGAAAAATGTCAAAAATTTTTTTTTAATAATTAAAAAGATAATTTTTACCCAATATTAAATAAACATATAATACATACATGTCTTAAATTTTTAATAGAAATTAAGTTTTTATAACTATTCATTTAAATTTGACATTATATAGTAATTCTATTGAAGGAAGTTAAAAATTAAAACAGAAAGATAATTTTCCATATATTTTATCAATGTATATAAACATAATATTAATATGCAAAGAAATTATTTCATTATGCAGTACAAAAAAGATATACACAATGTACTACTATCATAATCTAATATGATTGCAATAATAAATTTAAATGTGTAGAGGCAAACAATTAAAATAAACATTACTTTTGTAATAGAAAAAATGTCAGAAAAACATTATATTTGAGATACGTGATGAAAAAGGCAATATTCTAGAAAGCGCAAATAATAGTGCTGGTATATTTTCTATGATTCAAAACATACCCAAACCATTAGCATCAATTATACATAACGTAATTTATGAAAAATATAATAAAAAAGTCAAACTTGTTTGTCCAGGGTAAACTTATAGCAAATAAGAATTTTAATTTTGTTTCATTAGAGATAAATATAAAAAGTAATATGCTATTTTAGAACACTGAATGCGGATATTCCCATTATTTGGAGAATTAATAATAAAAAGATAATTCCATCTCTCATCAAACTCCAATCAAATGGAAGAATTTATATTAATCCTCAAATGCAAATATTATTTGAATCTCTAAAATTTGAAGATACTAATATATACAGGTAAATTTATTAACAATTGAGTAATAATACAATAACTTAAAAGCTTTTTTATTATTAGTTGTTGGCAAAATAATGAAATTGCTGGAATAATAAAATTAAATGTAGTTGGAGAAACAGAATTCAAATTGAATCACCATATTATCATCATTGGTGCCATAATCATAATTAGTGTAGTTTTAATAATGTTTTGGAGAGCATTCAAAAAACAAATTCCATATACAACATATCAATAAGTTCATAAATGTTATATAAATTAAACTGCTTATTGTTAATAATTTGTAAGATAAATATAGATACATGCATGCAAGAAGAATGGAATGAACTTGCTTTAAATATATTATAAGTGAGAAAAAATATATTTTAATAAAATTACCACTATAGTTTCCCCAGCTTTCCGTATAGAAGGCGGTATCATTTCAGGAGTTAAACTTGCTGGAGGATCTATGCCATTGAGTTTTTGTTTGATAAGCCACATAGCTATGGCAAATTGTTCCTTATTTAATTTTCCACTTTGACAAATATCACACAAACTCCTAATTTATTAAAATCTTTCCATTAATATCATTATTGATAAATTTTAATAAATTATCCGTGATTAAATGATATTGTTCTTACCATATATGGGCTAATACAGGGTGTGGAAGTCCACTTTGAAGGAAGACATCTTTGATTTCTAAACCAGAGACAAATCCATCCCTATCCATGTCAGCTTGTAAAAATAATTTCTCTGCAGCTATTTGATCCTCAGCCGAAACTACCCATTGTTGTGTATTTGTCTGAGAATATGTAGTATAAAAAGTATTGGCAGTCTTAAATAATGCAGGAATGTAATAAATATTATAAATTTTTAAATTACAATTCAAATGATAAATACTTTTACAGCCTCCAACCCCGTCAAGCTCTTTACAGCTGTATTTTGTAAAGGTGGAATAGATGATGATTGCGATGATGGTGATGTCACAATTGCCATGTCCATTAATATAGGAGATTTAGTTTTAGGAATGTCTTTCCGTTTACCAGGTGGCATTAATTCTGGAGGAAGCACACTTGGTATTGCATATTTTTCCAATGCTTTATATACAAGATGCATGGCCTAATTAAATAGATAAAAAAGTAAACTTAATTGATAAATTTTTCTTTATCGTCATTCTATTGTGGAAAATAATAAATACAATAACATTTATTATCCAAAATATATCTCGGTGAAACATTTAAAATTAAAATATTAATACTAATACTAAATACTATACTATTATATTATTTTTATAATTATACCATAACATAAATAGAATGATTCACTTAAATCGAACACCTTGAATATTTATTTTTGATACGAAATGTTTCAAATAAAAGTGAAATGGTTTTGAGAGATTACGACATATTTTGATCACATTTTTTTTCTCCTAGATAGAAGTGCTGAAAGAATATAAAGGGCTCCTCTACTTTTTTAAATGGAATTGTGATTTTTTTTACATGGTTCCTCTAATTATTCTACATATAAAAGTGTTAAGATATAATTATTAAAAAATTAATAGTTTACAAGATATGTTATACTTTATTCTGGCATATTCTGACATATATCTTGTAACTATTCATTTTTTGATAACTCTATCTTAACTATTATGCATAGAATAATGAAACAAATTAAATAATGTAGAAGAATCATGTAGTTGTATTAAAAAAAAAGTATATACTTGCACGTTGTTAATTGCATAATTTTTTTAAAGTGACTATATATCTTTCTTATATCAATTAATCTTCATAAAAATAAGTAAAATATTCATCATGTTCAATTTAAATGGATCATTCTTTATAAAAAAATTTGGCACGAATGAAAAAATAATAATACTTACAACCACAAATTCATGTCTATCCAGCATACCATCTTTATCCATATCTGCTAAGTCCCAAATCTTACCAAGAGTGTCCAAAGGAAGTTTGCTATCCATAAGAACACCTTTTACTTTATTTCCAGATATATATCCATTAGATGGTTGTAAACTATCAAAAAGCTGATCATATTTTGCTCGTTCTGTAGGATTAATTGACCAATCTCCATTGTTAACAGATGTTATTACAGGTAGAGCATTGGTGATAGTCTTTTGCGGAACAACTGGAATATCTCCCTAAAATAAAAAAAAAAAAAAATGCAACATTTGTAAAAACCAATCGTAAAAACATAAATGGTAAATATATATAAATTTACCATTTTTGGTGGTGGCAATTCAAGGCTTAAATTAGACATATTCAAATCCTTTCCTGTCTGGGCTAATGCACATAGCTTTAATGCAACAAATAAACCAGATTTATCTAAAGAACCCCGTGATTGTGGATCAGCCATATCCCATATTTTACTTAGAATAACGTCACTTAGCTGAGACTTTTTGAGAAATCTTGCAGCATCCATCGCTTCAATCCGTCCATATCCTTTAGGATCAACCTAAATATATATATATAATTATATATATATATATATACATATATGTATTATATATAATATATATATCTACATATATATATATATATATATATATTTTACATTATGACTTTTGACATATTTATAAATATTTTTTCTATAAATAATATACCTGATTATAATAAGCTTCATATATCGCGGTATGGCTTCCAGCCACCTATAAGAAAATAACAAAAACTCGAATGTATTTTTTACCAGATATGATAAACTTTAATAATATGAATAATTATTATAAAATTATGTAATAGTGTTACATTAGTGTCAATATTAATAATTTGCATAGATAAGAAAATAATCAGCAGAAACAAAAATGTAACGAAAATAATGCTCTGTCTATTCGTAGAGATATATGGATAACCAAAGACATATGGATTACCAAAAGAAAATCATTCTGTTACAATGTCACGCATCGATAAGACAAAAATGTTTTTTTCTCAAACAAATAATCATTCACTGAAATATTCGCGGAAAATGATATTTCGTTATCGAAGAGAAAATGCCTTGAATCACGCCCGAGCTATCGTGATGAAGGCGAAAAATTCGGCGATTAATGCGACGATTAAACGCAAATCATGAAGTCATGAAATTTTACAGGAATAAATCTTCGTGACGCACGCGAGTCATATCAAACTTATATCCTCGTAAGTCGTCAAAATTGCAATATACCTGCGTAGGTGATGGCAGGGCGGCCATACTTGCATTAAGCACTGGCTTAACCAATCAGACTCTGAATCAATAGCTTATGATATTAACAATTTTGTCTAACATTTCGCAGACTTGATGATATGACTTTTAATCAAAACCTGTAAGACACTCCGATAGACTATTGCAGTTTTAGCCTCTCTAATTGTGAAATTAAAATCGACAAATACACGATGACAAAAGAAATTTTTTAAAGAAACGGTTTATAAGACACGCATCGAATCACAATAGTTTGCCATAAACTATAGTGTCACTTAAAATATATATACAGACTATTATCACAAACTTTTATAGGTGCATCCAGCGATACAACCGCTTGGTTGTGTACAGTGAACACACAGTTACACAATAGTTAAATAATTCGTTAAATTTAGAGATCTAACGACCAATTAGAGATCTAAAGACCAATTATCATTACCGAATGTAGGAATATAGGGATGGAGTATAATCTTAATATATGGTTGAAGGGAGTAATCTCAAAAAGGAAAGAGTGTATCCCATTTTTATTGGTCGAATAATGCGCATGCGCAACTCCGCTTAATATAAATTGATTTCTTTCCGCTTAATAACAAGAAGAAAAATGTATGGGGATATTGCGAATATTAATATAAAAAATACGCATCAAAAAAAAAATTTGCGAACATGTATTAGATTGCGGAAGAAAATATCTAATTAAAAAAATGTAAAGATTAAAGAAAAACTTAACAAGAAAGAAGAACTTAATATAAATAATGAAGACAAGTAGAAAAGTTGTAAAGTCTGTACTACAATATGTCCTCCGTCGGTATTGTGACATTGCCGATAAAATCGTATTTTAGTCCGTACTATGTCCACAAACTCTTGATATAGAAAAGAAATATCCGTATATACTCCCGTGTATCATTTTATCTTTGTTTAATATTTGGTAAACAACAAGGATAAAACGATACACGGAGTCATTCGATTGGTGTTTCCGGACGTAGCCCTATAGGGTACTTTCCATTTAGTGACATAAGTCGACACAAGTATCGTTCTATTTTTCTTGGTTTTCAATAATTAACAAGGACAAAATGATACTTGTGTCGACTTGTGTCACTAAATGGAAAGCATCGTATATTGGAGTGAGCTATCCCTAGGAGAAAAGGACGGGCACACTAAAGTTAGGGAGCATCACGTTGCGATTGACCACAGCCACTCACACTAGGCTGATGCCTAGAGATTTTTCTCTGTTCAAACACTCTGAGTGGCTAGTGATTAATTGCAACGTGATCAAACGGACCTCATTCCTAAGTTGGAATCTTTATTTCTTTTCTACAGTGTACTTACTGGTTAACCTTATGATAGTAGAATAATATTAACCAATCTGAGAATCTCTTGACAAATAGAGCGATTCCAACTCGCACGTTATCTTTTTTTTTAGTAAGTGAGACATCCCACTCCTTGAAGGCTCACTCCAGTATACTATTGGCTACGTCAATGTAACACTACAGATGCTCCGAAGCGTTTGATTGTCTAATCAAAACAAAAAATTTTATTGATGCACCAATCAAAAAATACTTTAAAGCATTTGTAGTAAGAGTCTGACCATACCCTATAAAACTCAATGACATTCACTGATCTACTTAGGGCCGGGGCACACAAAAAAAACTTAAGTAGTAAAATTTAAGCAGTAAGGAAATCAATGTTAGTTCGGTCCACAATAGGTATTTGATCTTTAAGCCGTAAGAAATTGACCTATCATAAGCGAGTATTCTTTTCATATTCGATTATGATTGGTCAATTTCTTACTTCTTAAATCACCTATAACAGTGTGGACCGACATTTATGGATTTGCTTATGTTACTGCCTTACGTTCTTGACTGTGATTGGCTAATTCGCTTACTGCTTAAATTTTTTTATGTGTCACGGCTCTTTCTCTGCTGAATGCAGCCATTGGTTGATATTTTCTAACCTAATTTATGTACTACTTTATCGAGGAGTTGTGTTAAATAGCTTTTTTTTATAGCTGAATATACTTCTGTGCTTATAGGAAAAATAAAAAAAAAAATCATCGCTTATAATAAGTTATTGTATGAAAGTTATGATTATTTTTTAATATCAAGAAATATGCCTCGATTGCCTCGATTATCTCTGCATCCTTCATCTGGGACAGGTATTATTACGCCGTTCAGTAAGGCAATACGGTTTGTTCGTTATGGTTGCACTAATAGACCATTCTATCATATTGTGGTAATAGATGTAAGTATTTATCTTTCAAAAATTTGTAATTATAGATCTACTCTAAGTTTAATTATCAATAGCTCATACGTTTTTAAAATTGGAGAGAGAAAAATCTGTATTAAGGAAAGATAGAACAAAAATATATAACACTTTATTTAGAGCTAAAAAATAAATAATTAATCTATAGATATCTTTTAATACTTTATTTATATTTTCTTGTATTTTGTTTATATATATCTTATTTACATCTTGTTTAACATTTCATTTGTATTTTCTTATATCTTGTTTATTTATATCTTTTAGGTAAAAAAGCAGCAGAAAAGACCACCAATAGAACAAGTTGGTGTCTATGATCCCATTCCAAATGTGCACAATGAAAAATTAATATCTTTTAATTTTGAAAGATTACAATATTGGATTGCTAAAGGAGCACAGATATCTGTACCTGTTGCAGATATATTAGGACTTGCTGGGTTTTTACCTGTTCATCCAAGAGCATATATGAGAGCATGGAGAAATCGCAGAATTATAAAAGCAACTGCTGCTGAAGAAAGTATATGTCAAGCGCAAACGTCTAAAATATAATTCTTGCATGTAGCGATTTTTGTTTTGTACAATATTCATAACATATTAATAAAATTATTGTGAAGTAGTTAAAAACTATATATAGTGTAATCCATTGTCTACAGTGGGCAGTAGCAATAGTGGAGTTGTAAGCTGTAAGAAATTAATCAATCACAGTTGATAATCCGTCTCACACTCGACTGTGATTGATCAATTTCTTACAGCTTAGAGTCATCCACTATTGCTACTGCTCATTATAGACCATATGTAATAAAAAAATGTCTAAATGTAAATATAGTAATGTTTAAACTATCTTAGTTAAAGTTTAAACTATTTTAATTAATAAGTTACAGATTTAAATTTTTACTATAGTATTATTTATGATGTCATAGGGAAGAAATGACATGGAATAATAATTTCCTTGCGATGTATAGCATTATTTTTTAGAAAAAAAACTAAAAGATAAAACTATAAAAATATTTTACTGAAATTGACCCCATTTATTCCATCAATATATGCAGTTTTCGGTAGATTTTATAATATATAAAAATTCAAAAAATTTCAATAGTACTTTCTTTATATTTCAATGGTAACTTCAAAAATTAAAATTTCAATAGTAACTTTCTTTATATTTCACAATATTACCTTGAATGTATAATACGTTATGAACTCGATGAAGAATGAAATAAAAATTATTGAAAGATTACTGAATACATTTTTAAATAAATCTTAATTTTCCCTATGAAATTTAATGTAATACTATGAAATATGTATAAAGTATTAATATATATTCTTAATAAAAAATTTTGAACAATAGTGAAGTCAATTGAGAGAGAATTTCAGCACAAAATATTTTCGTCAGAGATTTGTCATGAGAAAATTGCCGCATGTCATTTCTCACCTATGGCCTTACACATTATGAAGGAACAGGAATATATATTAAATTTTGAAAATAATTAGGAATAAAGATTAAACACAAAATGGACACAAATAAATATAATATCTATATTTCATACTTATTTGTGTCTATTGTACATTATGTTATATTTAATCTTCTAAGTTTTATTTCTAAAATTTATTCAAATTTATTTTCCGTTTCTTTATTGTGTATAGGACCCACATAAACCAATATAGTTGCAATGAGAGAGCCAAGCCTTAAAAATAAAAAAAAGCAAGTTCCCCAGGTGAGGCTCGAACTCACAACCCCGGCATTGCTCACTGAGAACTGTTTATAAGTACCGTGCGCTAACCGATTGCGCCACTGGGGACTTCAATTTTTAGTTTTCTTATTATATAGACTTGATGGTATACACACATGCATCTATCATACATATGTATGTATTTTATATAAACATGTTTATAAATAAAAAAATTGATTTCGCAAATTTATACTGGAAGTGCTGGATGTACTTAAATATGATACAAAATGTTTAATTTAGATCATTCATCTCACAATTAAATGAATTCTCGGTACAAAATTTTTTATACAAGAACACAAATATATATAAATCTATGTATATATAATAATATAATCTATATAAATATATATATAAAATTATACACGAAATATGTCCATATATTTACATTAGTTTATATTAGTTTCTTTCTTTTCTAAAATTTCTGATATAAGAAAAATAATAGTAAGACTAATGAGGACATAAAAAAAAAATTAATTAGTTAAGATAGATAATTTTCGCATCATGTTTCTTCTACAAAAAGTTAAAAAAAAATAATTGCAAAATATTGATATATATTTCATACATATACCTTTAATCATAAATATGTATGATTATGGCTGCGGCTTTCGGGGAGCGCGCTATTAGTACTATCACTATCATTTCATATTTATTGCTCATCATATGTAAATTAAGGATAGAATAATGCGATAGTTCTAATAGCGCGCTTGCGACACCGACATACGATGTATTGTAGAACAAGCTTCCAAGCGCCCGTCTGATGAATTATATTTATTATATTTTAAAAACTAATTAATATTACTCTTGGGGATATCACTCCTTTTCTCAAATTTCTTATTCCTATCCTCTTCCTCACCTTTTTCGGAAATAGGCGTTCGGTCTATTTCTATAGTGTCTGAAATTGCCGCGTCACAAATTTCGCGAGTGAGAGCCGTGCTGCGGCTCGCGTACAAACTATTTCAGATCTTCACCGCCATTCTGCGGCACATTTTAGCGTTAAATCTTTCCGTATTGAAACTGGTCCAACATGATCTGTATTGGCTTCGATGCAACATCGGCCACTAGAAAGGAGAGAAGAAAGAGTAGTAGTCCTAACACGCATACGTGAAAAATCGACCCATATAACAACATTGCTATAAAGCCATTTTAAGAAGGAAGAACGTTTGTCGACTTTTAGGACGTGTAGTGCGTATTTTTAAAACATGTAGAGTACTTAGTGCTTTATGCCAAAAGAAATGAAATAGCATTGAAAAGGAATTTTTTCCATTGCTTCGTTTTCTGGAAGTGGAGTGCAATTGAAGAGTATACTAATTTTACAAACAATGGATTAAATGGATTAAATGGCCGAATATATATTTGAAACCAGTTGAAGACTTTCATCGAACTTTTCTTCTTGTATGACAATTTAAGGGGATTCAGAAACAATGCCTACTGTAGCAAATTCTTCACTCACCTATGAAATTCTCATGTACCTAAACTCTTTTTATTTCGGTATGTTTGCTGTGTGCGAATTGGGCATGGGACTGTTCAAAGCCACAAACATGCCATCGCCAGGTATGAATAAGACTCTAATGGAGTTCGCACTGCTGGTCTTCTTAATAGTGACGGAAAGCGGCAGAATTTATCTAGGAAGAAGGGGAAATCTGACCGAACGTGGACTACCAATTTTCATTGGAATTGTCTTGACCGTTCCCAGCTCACTGGCAACACTTTATTTTCTTCTCTGGCAGTACTATGTACTCAGACTGGAAGTAATCCTTTGCAGTATTCAACTAGCATTACTAGTATCTGAGATGATCATTGCAGTCATGTGCCTTATAGCCATCTACAGACCATCATCCCCAGAAAAATAAATTAATCATTGTTATTTCTCCGATTTTCTAATCATAATAATTTTGTGTGTTAAACATACTTAATAATTCATTCCAAGTTATTGATTTATGAAGACAGAGATCAAAATGTTTACCTTTTGCTTTTTTGGCACAATAAGACTTCTTGCTGTATATGATTTTTATTATTATTACCTATATTTAAGAAACAATTTTATGAGATAATATATTATTTTTCTTAAAACAAATGACAAATTTGATTTTGTAATAGCAGTATTGCAAATATTTATTAATAAATCTCAAAAACTGAAAAGATTTTTTAATCAATTTTGATGACTTTTATGATTAATATTGTAAATACTGCTAAATAGTTTTACATTTGAAGATCTATATAAATTCTGTAAAAAAAAGAGGAATCATATGTAATACTATATATTATATTACATATTATCATATATATTATCTGAAGTAAAAAAGAAATTTAGCACATGTTTGTATATATACATGTTTATATCAAAATATTTTTCAAATAATATAATACTTATACCGAAATACATGTAGCATACATTTTCCTTTTGTAATATTATAATGCCAACATTTCTTTCAGCTTACATATATCTTCAAGTATTTATCTGTTCATAAACATGTTACATAGATAATATATATTGATTATGAAACTTATAACATATTTTTCAAAATCCATGCAATCAAGAACTCTCAAAACTATCGAGAATATATTTGCAATGTATGTAATGAGATATTGATTTTACATACTGTGCATGTGCACACACACGCGCGCGTCCACACACACACACACACATACACACACACTAAAAATGATTATATGAGAGACAGTCAATACTAGTTGATAGAATTCTATCTTAATCTATGGCAATTACAATAAATAGTTGGTAGAAGTTTAAAAATAAAATTATAATCTTCTCTAAATAATACAATTTTTAATGTTTTATATTGTTTGCTGCGGCTCGGCGTCTTCTGATCGCGCGTAATCTATTATTGCAGTAAATTCGTAAAAATACTGAACTAAATACCAATAATATGCCGAATATTCCAACAACAGTAATAGCGTGATGATAGATCAAACATGACAGAAGTATTGCCAAACCCTGTAACAGTATTTATGAAACTATATATTAGAAATTTTATTTCTTTTTCACAGATTAATATTAAATAATTATATACCTGTCGTATAGTCATCATAATGACGAACGTAATGGATCCAAATTTTGAAATCGTATAAAAAATGTACAACTGACCGCTTGCTGAGCATATTGAAATCAGTAAGCAATCAATTATAAACCTGGGATACTACAACATTAAAATAATCAGTGCTATATAAGACATACTACAAGAAAATAAAATATATTGTAAGTTACCGTCGTCATGAAAGAAAATATCAGCGAAAAACTTGATTGTTGAAATAGAGACATTGCAGTCAGCAAACAAGAAAACATATTAACTGCACACATCATTTGTATACTAGTTACACCATAGTCTACAAAAAGTGCATTTTGCCAGGTACTTGTGAAACTATCTAATAATAAATAGGTTGCAAGTAAAATCAAACCGGAAAGTGTTGTAGCCCCATCTGAAAATGTTTATTAACTCTCTCTAATATTTATGATTATTTACAATTAAAATATATAATAAAGTATTACCATTTTTATGGTCAGAACTATCCAACATAAAAAGTGTCATTCCAATAGAAATAAGAATCGCAGTAACATATTCATAATATTCATATGTTGTATGAGAAACTATTTTTCCCATTATCATGACTGGTATGATTTTAGAAGCTTTAGCTAGAACCTAAAGATATAATTTAATATATAAAATAATTAATAAATCTTCATAAAAATTGTATTAAAGATTAAAGAAATTAATGAATTTAGAAAATTGTTAGAAAACTCTGTGTGTGTGTGTGTGTGTGTGTGTGTGTGTGTGTGTGTATGCATACGTATAAAATTTTAGTTTTTCACCTGTGATGGAAAACTGACGTATTTTAGGGCTTCGTATTGACACCAACTACTCATGATATTTGATAGAGAACAAAATGCATATTTATATAATGGTGTCTTATGCTGCGGCTGACGTTGAATGAGTAAATATAATCCGGACATCAGGAAGGCAAGAATGCGATTTACAAATACTAAAAATTGCGAATCTTGAAATTGCCCTTTATTACCAGAAACATCTTCATATTTCTATACAAAAAAAAATCATTCATATTTTTAATAAGAAAATTATAGAGCTTTATCAAAATATGATGAAATAGTCAGCACTAATACAGGGCATCTATTCAAATATGAAAAAAAATTTTCTGAGAATTCCCTGAGAATTCTGATTTTGAAGACAAGTTGTTAAAAATAGGTAATATGTAAATATAAATGTATCTTGTAAAAACACATTTATTGTACAGTCTTTAATATTTTTCATTTATAAAACTTTATACATTATAAAATAAAATACATTGAAAAATCATTCTAGTTTCAATAATTAAATTTAAAAAATTGTAAAAAAAATTATAAGAACTCTAAAAAATAAATATTTTATATTGCATAAAATTTTCAAACTTTATTTTTAAAAGTTATAAATAAAAATTATATAATGCACAATTAATAAAATTAAATTTTTATAAAATAGAATAAATAGTAATCGTAAAATGAAACTGATATTTAGAGTATACTGACTTTATAACTATTTCAATATTCAATATTGAAGATAATAATTTCGTGTTAGGTGCAATTTTATTTAATGAAGACGAATATTTTAATAGTTTTATAAAAATTGAATTTGTACTAGTACATTACATAATTTTTTGTTCATAACTTTTGAAAAGAAAATTTGAAAATTTTATATAATTTAAAATAATTATTTTTTGAGTTCTTATAGTATATATATTTAATATCTTTATTTTTAATATCATCTGGAGAATAGAAAAAAAGAGTAATACAGAAACAAGGAACAAGTAATACAGAATCACAATCAAATATAGCCAAATTCTATACAATAGCAAACAAATCGCTCTCATCTTTCTCCTGGTAATAATTTTATATTACATTCATTCAAAGGGAGAGGACGAGTTCATGATATAGAATCATCTTATACCGTTAACAAATCAATCAATACATTTCCAATATATGAAGAATATTAAAAAAAACAACTTTAAATAAATTCTGATTTTTCATTTTTAAATAAATTCCCTGAAAATTCCAGATTTTCCAGATTTTTTTAAGGTAATAGACACTTTGTAATAATCTCAATACCATAATAGTACGGATATTATATGCATAAATATTATTTTCTTTAATATATATTTCTCAAATTTCTAGAATTTATATTCTAATCAATACCTGTGTCATTATCTTTTCTTGCAAATAGCCCCACGTTAGATAACTAATTTGCAATCCAAAAAAACAATACATCAGGAGCAGGGCATCTTGAGCAAAAGTGCGCTGAACATGAGTGGGTGCATTAGGAGCATAAGTTGGCGAATCTAAAAGACCCGTTTCACAGTGTCCCATAAAGCATGAATGCACCAGTCTAGGGATACAACCTTTTCCTGCATAAATATTTTTTTAAAATAATATATCTAAAAACATAATAGATCTGTTCTTTATAAATTAACTAATTCATACTCTATGTACTTAAAGTGAAAAATATATGTTTGAAGTTTGGCAGAAGTTTGAAAAAGAAAATTTTAGTATAATCTAGTATAGCAATAAAAAATAATATTCATATTTTTTTAAACTTACCACCTCTCTGAATATACTTTGTATAACGTACATATTTATATATAAGGCAACCTGGCAATAATACAGTGGCATATCCCAATAAATTCAAGCACAATCGAATAATCCAACCATATGTAGACGCTTTGAGAACCTCCTCTCCATTATTTGTGAACAGTTTAATAACTTCACTGGTTCCAAATATAATGCTGATGGAAAGTAGTAGCAGTACACTACCAAATGTATTCTCTTTAATTGCATTGTGATAAAAACTTCAAAATTAAGTAATGAAATAAAACATAAATTTATATTTATACATGTAAACATAGAAAAAGATATGAGGAATCATGCGACTATCTCTCTAACTAATGTCCAATTATCTTGTTGAATCAGCGAATAGAAATAAAAAATGAAAAGGAATGAAGAAAGGATTGATGTCAGCAATTGCTTTTACGCTTCTGACAAAATCGGAATTGGGATGTACCATATCACGATGTCACCCACAAAGTTTCCCATACTCCTCGCGGATGAGAAACTTCGACGATGGTACCAATTATCCCATAACCTTCGTTATGAACTTCTTGCCTAGCTAAACATAAACAGGTTTAGAGAAATCTCCACAGATCATGCATTATGTTATACACTATAAATAATTATCATTAGAATTGTAATTAATCTTATTCCTGCCCTATTCTGACTTTACCACGGGCATTGTGTTTCCAATCTTCGTCATAAGTGAAACATGTGGCATATTTTATATATATATATATATATATATATATATAGAGAGAGAGAGAGAGAGAGAGAGAGACATATAGTATGATACAGTACACATACTTGCAACTTACGACACGTATTAAAAAGAAGACATCAGGGGCGAATCAAGTCTTCTAGCCAGAAGTACTGCATTTCATGAAAAAGTTTTACTTACACATTTATTTACATACTAATTAATCAAAATGTAAACAAAATGTTAACAGTATAATTGTGACAACAGATCTGTCTAAGCGTACTGCAATAGATTGACAATTGCGTCCGCATTAAACTTGTATTCCGTTCGTAGAGGGTCAATTGTGTCAACTTTCTTCACTTCTCGCATTTTCATCACATGAAAAAATACATGCGATTGGCTATGGTCAAAGTGAAAATGTGATATTTCTGTACACGGGAACATTATGGCGCCGTCCCATGATGCGAAATGTATGCGCAATGTATGCGGACTTGACGAAACGCTTGTGATTGATTCAATCTGTTTTACGTTTGTTCCGCCAATTTTTATCCGCAAGTTTTTATTTTATTCGTATTGATTGAACGGAATTACTTGTGAGCTTGTATGCGTGGTACGTGTATTAATAAAAGAGATAAAAATGACGAATGTTTAACAAAGATTTATAAGAATATTGTTAAAAACTATTACAATTTGGAACCGAGTGTTGGATGAAATAAGTTTGCGAACATTATCCTTGTCAACCAGGAATAATCCGAATAATGTTAATAGTGCTTGAAAAATTGAGATGTTCTAAAATAATCCTTATATTTTTCTATGTTTTCGGTCAGCATTTTTTTCAAGATTTTCACTTGCTCTTTGCTTCAATCTTTTCTTGATGCTAAATACATCGTATCCAATATATTTCCGTTGTTTCTTATTATTTTCATTTTTTACAATAATTATGTACAAGATATATAATTTTGCAATCTGACGATATACTTTTTGCTTGTAAATATACATATATTTTGTTTTAAATTTAATAATCGGAAAATAATGATAGACAAATTTTGAATCCATATTTGGTCTGCTTTTTGTCGCTGCACTAGGATATATATGTATGTATGTATATGCGATTTCGATCCGCATTAGTTTATATTTCTACTGTCCCATACTGCGGAAATTGCAAAAATGTAATCTGTACGAGCCAATAATATACACTAATCTGAGCTATAGAATAGAAGGATCTTGCGACTGGCAGGCATCAATTACACTTTCGCGAGTCCCAGTCCGTGAAAATACATTTCAGCAAAGTGCAATTAACGGAATGTCTGCGATTGGACAAATTTCGTTCTACATTATACATACATTCCGCGCATGAGATCGCACCATTACTCACGAGGCATAAATCATTTTCTAGAAAGTTTTATTCAAATAAGTTTCTTTTTGGGTTTCCTTCTTTTCAATAATTGAAAAATTAGACGAAATAGTAGAGTTTTACTTTTGTGTTTTACATCATATACTACGTTTACACGGTGATTTACGATGAAGTTATAACACCGATGTTATAACTATTGACGTTAGATGCTGATGTAAACGCTATTTTATGATGAAATTACTACATCGAGGTAGTAACTAGGTAGTAACTCAGGGTGCAGTCCCATGAAGCGGGTATCGCGCGTATCGAAAATCTGACTAATCGCGAACTTTAAAATAATGAATTCGGCGGAACGGCTGAGTATCGAAAATAGCGGAACGTCCGCAATTGGTCGATACGCGTGTCCGCGATACGTGCGATACGCTCCATGGGACAGTACTCTCAAAGTCGTTTGATGAAGAGGCTTATGGCTCTCGCACACTGAACGCGACGAGCGAGGATATCCAATGAGCGATATCCAATGAGAGATTTGCTTTTTCAAACGTCACGGATGGACGAATAAATACATGGTGCTATATGTATACATATATTACTAATCATAAGAAAAAATGTAACACATGTGACCAACAACTGCCACTTAGTATCATAATATTGTATTGTACAAAGTAATAGAAGCACTTGAAATACGATTTTCACACAGAATTTACCTAACAACAGCAACGTCAAAATGAAGATGAAGTTGTATCAAGATTTATACGTTGACTGAAAATGAAAAATTTAGTACTAGACGACGTTTTTATAGGTATTCTTACGTATATTAGACACAGTTAAATAAATATGTATATTCTTATATAGGATGCTCAAAAATAAAATATTAGTAGTGCGTCGAATTAACTATTTATTAGATAGTTTGCTCATTATCAAGAAAATATCAATGCGTTTATCAAAAGTATATTGTCTTTTAAACAAAAATTCCGCAAATATAATATTCATAATGATATTCTCGGGTACCAAAACGTGGAAGATTAGAATGCATTTCTCTCTATAATTTCTCTTTTTTTTGTTGTTGGATCCGTTGGGTCCGTTATTATCAATATTTATTCTTTTAAATTTTATTTCCTTATGTATTTTTCATCGCTAAAAACGAATTTGAAAAAATTTTTTGTTGGACATATTTTGACCGCCATCTTGAAAAACCTATATTCGTAAAGTTGAAGTCCATCTAAAAAATACACACACACACACACACACACACACACACACACACACACACACAACGTAAACGCTGTCTCGTTCTCTGTATCAGCCATATATATATATATATATATATATATATATATACTTATAATACATCTAATGATTTTGATAAATAAATATATCTAAATTTTCGCCTTACTAAATTAAAGTGCTACTATATATTTAGAAAATATATTTAGAAAAAAATGAGCAAAGACCTCTACCCAAGGTTTATGTTCGCTGCTAAGATTGCAGTAGCTAACAAAGCACGGAGTTGTTATTCCGGCATATTTTCTACATTTTATATGATTTATTTATATTAAAAACTTGTATTAAAAACTTGATGGAACGCAAAATGTCATTGATCAGAATTCAAACTTGGTTCAAATTTTGAACCACGTTAGAGGAAATGGGCAATTCGGTATGCAAGCGCATGAAGATGGATAAAAATCACAGAAACAATTGAATCGTCCGTAATAATTATAAACCGCCCGATCACGGTGAACATTACTTCGCGAATGGTCGCGCATGTCGAATGTCGACAACTCCGTAAATTTGATCTAAAACGCGCGCGTCGCAAAGGTGCGCAGGACGACGTACACACAGCGCCAGCAAATTATTATCCCTCACTACGCGACTTGCGTAACGTTTAGCGTGCACTATTCACCACGTTTGCTGCAACGTTTGCTGCGATTTCCGTGAGACTCCGAAAGATTCCGAAAACATCCGCACGATCAGTCGGTCGGTCGGTCAGTCGGTCGAACTTTTCGCGGGGGTGGCAAAGGGAAGTGATGCCCGTGGATATATTCGACTCACTCTGTCACTGCCAAACGATTGACGGAAGAAGAGAGAGAGAAATACGAATAGTGAAACTGCGCGCGCATGAAGGAGAGAAAGAGGCGGAGACAAAATAGCAATAGGTCAAACGCAGGCTAGACGCAGCGAACCTAGAAAAGAGATGTACGTCGTGTGCGAGAGCACATCGAGTCGCGCGAGTATCAACCAGCTGATTGGCGAGGGAGTCGTGAGCAGTCGTCAATGAGACGCGGCAATTCGCGAGTGCGTGTGTGTCATTTTCTCGTTTGCTCACATCTCTTCATACATCCGTACATCCATAGTGCGCGCGTATAGAGCGTGACACAGATTTCTCGTCGTCACTGTCGACTCCATTTCATTTATCTCCCTTACTCTCTAATTTCATTGTAAGACTGCCGCACATACATATACGTTCGTTCCTTCCTTCTTTCCCTTCTTTTTTCGTCCGAGAGCGTACAAATCCGTCGTGCTTTTACTCGTGCCTAGTATCTCATTCTCGGATACGACACTTGCCCCCGCGAAGCGAGCATCGTCTGCTCCATCTATTTCATTTGCGTTTATCTTGCTCGCGCGCATTTGTCCGCAATTTCCTCTCTCTCTCTCTCTCTTTTCTCCCCTCGCCCTTTCCTGCTTATACTCCTCCTCCCATCGAGTAAGAGTAGCAAAAGAGAGGGTGCAAATACGTGTGGTGCGCGACTCCCGTGTGTACATTATCCGCTTGTGTTTGTATGCCGCGCTGGTACGCGTTGCGCTGCGCCCGTAATCTCCGTGGACGTGCGTGTGCACGCGCGCGCGCGTGCGCGCTGCTGTGAAGTGTACGTGGTGTGTGCGCGTGGTGTGTGTGAGTGTGTGTGTTGTGTGTGTGTAGCGTGTTACGTGCGCGCAACGAGCGAACCAAGATGGCCGCCGATTCAGGAATGGAGACGTGTCCCTCCCCGGAGATTGCGGACTCCAGAAAGCGGCCGCTCGACTGCGACGCAGAGAACGGCGCGACCAAAAGGTCGCACTACGGATCAGGTATTTTCGATCGGATGTCGTCGATGTTGCGCATCATCGTCATCGGCGGTGCCATCGCGGAATCGCGATGATTCTGCTCGTCCACTCGCTCGTTCGCTCGCCGTCGCGGTCGCCGTGGTTATCGTCGTCATCGGAATCGGAGCCTACTCTGCTCTCATTCGTGTAACATTCGCGTGATAAACGATATGTCTAGAAAGAATATTCGTTTCTTTCTCTTTCTTTTTCTCTGTCCATTGCTCCGTTTTTTTCTCGTATTTCGCACACACTTTTGAGGATCCTGACGACGTTGTCGTCATCATCGTCGTCGTCGTCGTCGTCGTCGTCGTCGTCGTCGTCGTCGTCGTCGTCGTCGTCGTCGTCGTCGTTGTCGTTGTTGTGTTGTCATTGTCGTCATCACTGTCGTCGCTTATTGATGATGAATCCGTTCTTTTTCATTTCCCACTTTGTCAATAGATTAGTTTTCATCGACCGTACGTTACGCGTACATCGCGGAAACACAGGAAATAGCGTCTCATCTCGCGCATCCTCGTTTATGCCACGTCTCCTTCCATTTACTCCTAGTTCCGGTTTCCTTTTTTCTCTCTCTCCTTCCTCCCCCTCCCCTCTCTCTCTCTCTCTCTCTCTCTTTCCTTTCATTCCAGTTATATCGGCATTGTATTTCATTTTCTCTGATTAACGGAGTCGCGTGCGTGGGATACGTCCAAGTTGGACAATAAATCCAAATCGGTCAATGTGAATAGTGTTTTAAATTTTGACGTTCTTTTCTATGCGATGCCTCCTCCGTATCTATCTCTCTTTTTCTTTCCTTTTCTCTCTTCCGTCTCGTCCTCTCGCTCTCGCTCTCGTCCTCGCTCTCGCTCTCGTTCTCGCTCTCGCTCTCGCTCTCTCCTTCGACTACGTGTGGGCGGTCGTGCCTGTGGAACGTCGTTAATGGAGGACCGCTTCCACGGCGGTGGCTGCTCCTACGGTGACTCTGCAATTTTGTCACGCAAGCATCGTGGAAATAGCGGCGCACGTTCCTATCGCGCCGCTACGTTCCTGTCATCATCGTCATTGCTGTGCATCATACGCGCGCGCCTGTCACAGCATTTCCGCGCTCCGTTCCGTATCGCATATCTGTAACGTGGTGCTGTAATCGCGACCGTCGTCGTCGTCGTCGTCGTCGTCGTCGTCGACGTCGTCGTCGTCGACGTCGTCGAGAAACCATCATCGCCACTACTATCCGCGCGCAGAACGACGGCGCCCACTAGGATGTGGCGCATCGGTGAGTTTGTCACGCATACCCACACGCACCCACTTCGCGCCTCTCCGCCTCTCCGCGAGGAGGTTGATGGGTCAAGGTCGCCGGGCTAGCCTGCCAGCTAACGAGCGAGCGAGCGAGACCGAGTCGAACCGAGCCGAGTTGCGAGCCAGCGCAGGGCCTCCATCTGTCAAACAGCTGTTTGCCTTTCGCACGTCTAACTTCTCGCTGAACGCCGTTCCTTTCGCTCAAATCGCATCGATCTCGATTACCGTTCAACGCTGTTCGTTCAAAGAAAAAAAAGAAACGGAGTAGTTATGTATTTCGGAGTAGTTTATCCGAAACCATCTTCCCGTACCTTGATTAGGCCACGTCGATCATTTTGTTATAATATACGCTTGAAATCCAACGGAATAGTCACCGTTTTGATCGTAATTATCTTTTTTTTTTCTTTTTAAGTAGTCCAATCTATTCATTTATTGTTTCTCTTTTCCTAGTTGTAAGTTAAAGATACAATTCTTCAAGATGGATCACCGAGAAGGTCGATTCTTTTCGTCGATCGACTCTTTTCGTTTTAGTTAGTCGCCTTCAATTTGCAACCCGTTGTGTTGTCTCTTTTGGCTCGATCGCAAAGTTAGTTACCGAAGGTCGATCTATTTTTCTCTCTATGATTATTCTGATTCTCTCTAACCAAATTTACAAGAAAAAGATATACAAGATATACAGATAAGATTACAGGAAAAAAACTAGTAAAATAAAAATGCAACAGAAATTTAAGAAAATAAAGAAAAGTGGGAAGATTTCGGGTGATTTCGAACTGACATAAAATTGACTAATCAAATTACTGGTTGTACTCACACGATATGCCTTATCCACATTTAATCTCTTTTAATTGATTAGATGATAGCTATTTTTTATAATTTTCGTTAATTTTATTTTTGGAGCTAAATGATTAATAAATTGTAAAACATAAAAAAATTAATATGTCGATTTTCTTAATTCATTGCTGAATACAGAATCAATACCTAGCAAATTTATTTTCGTGTAACTGGGCATTTTTTGTTTCCTGTTTATACTATTATTAAATTACCCAATATCGACGTTATTCGATTTCGCAAGTTTGATTTCTTCGATCACTTTTGATCGAGGTCATGCTCGCGAATGTGAATCAAGATCGCGCGATACGCGAGAGCGTCAGGGCCGGGAATTTCAATTTCTGTGGAGCAAAGAGAGATTGATCTCGGTTCGATCGGACACTTTCAGCTGACGAGTCAGATTTGTTTGCTCGACTAACAAGGCGATGTGACATTTCTTGCGTTACGACAGTGTGTAATATTCGAGAACGGATGAAAATAGAGATAAAAAAATTAATAGTTTCTTTTTCGAGAAAATTATCATTATTATGTCTGTTTCTATAAATAAATGTAATAATATAATAATTCATATTTACTTGCCAATGAAATGTAAATAGAACTTTTGATAGATAATCTCTTTTTATTTTACATCGATTCTATCGAATTTAATTTGTATTTCTCTTAAAAAAGAAATAAATCTATTTCTTGTACGCGTGCGCGCGCGCACACACATACTCACAAGAAGTATGTAATAGTTAATTTTAATTTTAGCGAATATAATTGAAACAATGACTAAAAATAAAAGAAATAGATTAGATAATAATAATATGTGAAATAATAATATGTGAATAATTTTGATCTAAAACGATGTTGCAATGTTTTAAAAATGTTTGTTATCTTGAAAAGCATTAATTAAATGTTTTAAAACGTTTGCTCGAAATATATGTATTTTAAATTAAAATTTTTTTTTAGGTATTATTTAATCCATTTATCTTTTATTTGATTAATAATATCAGTACTTCAATGATTAAAATATTTTTATTTTAATTAAATTTTTTTTCATGATCCGAATATTTAAAGTAATGTAAAATAATGTGAATATTTAAATTTAAAAAAATTTTAAATAAATGTCTATTTGTCTTGAAATCTTTAGAGAAATAGCGATAAGTAAAATAGCGATACTATTCCTAATTTATTTAGAATGTTCATTTATTAGTTTTGAATTATTTTTATTTAAAATTATTACATTAAATGCAGTGTAATCACAGGAATTAAAGTTGTTTCTGTTGATACATCCATGCGTGAATTCTAGGATATCTTGTCACATATATATTTCTGACATTATATATTATGTCGTTGCATATAGAACATGATCAAAAAAATGATTTGCTTTAATTTTGCAGGAGGAGATGGAACGTACCACCTTAAGGTATTGGTCCCCGGCGTGGCTGCTGGGGCTATTATTGGGAAAGGTGGAGACACAATTGCTCAACTTCAAAAGGATACAGGAGCAAGAGTAAAAATGTCTAAATCACATGATTTTTATCCAGGTATACGTATTTGCTTTTGCGCACATGCGCTTGCGTGGAATTCGTCGATCATCGTTCCATTCCTCTGTTATAGGTACGACCGAAAGAGTATGCCTTATTACGGGCACCGTAGACGCTATTATGGAAGTCATGGAATTTATCATGGACAAAATACGCGAGAAGCCTGATCTTACTTCGAAAACTACAGTGGATTTTGAGTCTGGTAAAGCCACTGCAGAGAGAGACAAACAGGTAAAATTGAAATTTTTGTCATAAAATTCTTTTTCTGTTTCTATTTTACGTAAAAGATATTTTTTGAATTAAATATAAGTTTTGTTATAATACTAATAATTGATCTTTATGAAAGTTCTGTGATTAGAAATTACAACTTTTGAAATAACTTAATTTTTTCTGAGCATTGATATGTTTATAGGATTTCTTCTCAAAGTAATGTGAATTTTCTATCATAATGTCAATAATTTATTTCTTGGAAAGAAAATAATATTAATAATAATTAAAGAAATATGAAATTATATACATTTTTTATGCACATGAATGATACGCATCAATATTGTTATTTCAGGTCAAAATTTTAGTGCCCAATAGCACTGCGGGGATGATAATAGGAAAAGCTGGGAATTATATTAAACAAATTAAAGAGGAATCTGGCTCGTATGTCCAAATTAGTCAGAAGGCTAAGGACCTTTCCCTTCAAGAGCGATGTATAACGGTTATTGGTGAAAAAGAAAATAATCATAGGGCGTTACACATGATATTAGCAAAAGTGGCTGATGATCCGCAAAGCGGAACGTGTCTTAATGTCAGTTATGCAGATGTAAGTGGTCCCGTTGCCAACTATAATCCTACAGGCAGTCCATATGCTCAAGCTCCCACAAGCACTCCAACGTATACATCTACGGCTGGTTTGAATACAGGTTAGTTAATGAGTTTTTAATAATAAGAGAGAGGATAAGGTATTTTTTATACAACAAATACATTCAAGTGTTGTTAGTATCGATTGTAAAATCGTCTAATAATATTTACAAATCTATTTTAGCTTAAAAGTACGCACTTTTTCTTAATTTTTTTTTTATCTCTTTAAAAACACTAATACGTATATGTATATTTAACTTTTCTTTTTAATATTCTAATATTGCTAAAACAAGAAAAGAAAAATAAATCATCTTTGATTTTTTTTCTTTTCTTGCTTTTATTATTACAAATTTAAATCGAATAAAATGAAACTAAGTATAATGTTAAATTACATTTCTCTAATCTTAAAAGTTTATTACAAACATTAAATAATTGCAAAGAAAACTAAAACATACAATTTTCCTAATTAAGTATTTTCCTAATTAAGTAAATAAATGAATCGAATTATTTTACACGTTAAAAGTGATACAAGTTTTAAAAGTGAATCTACAAGAATCTGTACAAGAATGTGTATATTGAATGTATAATTTCTATCAAGTTACCAGGACTAAATCAGCAAAATCAAACCGAGCCTACTCAGTTATTTATTATCCATTTGTTACTAATTTGTATCACTAATAAAAATTGTGTACCCTGTGCCGTATTGGGGGGAAAAAAAAACATAGCGCTGCTAGTTTAACATAAAAAAAAAAAGGAAACAAAAATAGAAATACAAAATACTGAATTTGTACCACTCAAAAAAAACGTTAAAATATTGATCTATTCTCGTTGAAACAACTCTAATTTAATTTATGTCTATTAGCATCAAGAGTAAAGTATCTCTCACCGCAAGCAGAAACAATCTCTACTACCACACTCGAAGTGCTATAATATGTACTATTAAAATATAAAGATTCAATTTTGTATCCTCGCCATGTTCGGGCGGAAACTATTCCTAACCTTTATTAGCTCAAGAGTAAAGTGATTTTTTTTCAGTAGAATTGAAGAATACTGCTCTTATCTCATGTACAGTAATCTGTACCACTGAAATATTATTATTTGATTTTACTGAAAAAAAAAAAGAATATTTTATTCTTGACATTATCAAGCGTTAAGGGTAGTTTCGAGAGGAAGGATAAAGGTACAAAATCACGATTTTCATAATAGAAATTACTACACATCAAATGAAAGCAATATCATTTGATTCTGTTGAAAAAGAAGAATACTTTACTTTTGAGCTAATAGAAATTTTGAATAGTTTCTGAAGGAACGGCGGAAGGTATAAAATTTAAAACTTTATATTTTAGTAGTACATATTGTAAGACTTCGAGTTTGATAGTAGAGATTGTTTCTGTTTGTGGTGAAGAATACTTTATCTCTCTCTTGATGCTTGAGTTAAATTGGAGATTGTTTCAATAAAAATGGATCAATATTTTAATTTTTTTGGGGCGGTATAAATTTAGTATTTTGCATTTTCTTTCTTCTTCTTTTTTTTCTTCTTCTCTCTTTTTTTTTTACTTTTTTTTCTGACACAGGGTACAAAATTTTTATCGATGGTACAAATTAGTACAAAATGGATACTAATTAACTGAATAGATCTAGTTTAATTTTGCTAATTTGGTCGTGCTAGCTTGATAGGAGTGAATGTATAATTATAGATATATGAGAAAGAAATCGCTTGTTTTTCCAACTTCATTTTTTTCGTTATTCAGATTTGTATATATATATATATATATATATATATATATGTGTGTCACGCGTATTTACAAATTAAGAAGATTCTCGTTGTCTCATTATCCGTTTGTTAATAAATATTGTGTTTGTTATAAATATTAATAAATATTATGTTGTCTATTTTTTTTTTATTTTCTTTATAGTGAGCCTTTTGAATGGCGCTGGTTTGAGTCTTAATCTGAATCTGGGCGCGGCTATCACTGCCGGTACGGCGCCGGTGACGACGCAGCTATTGGAACATATAAAACTGAATCTACGTACGACAGGTTTTTCTGAGCCTGCCGCCACGGAGATACTTGCCGCGATCGCGACTCTCGCCAAATATAATATCCTAGGAATGGGAATTGGAATGCCGTCGAGTATGAGCTACTTGGGTAATCCAATGGACAGTACGACAACCGCGAATGGCTCGAATAACAACGGCGGTGTGTTCGGGCCGATCGGGACTGTACCTGCGCTCGGATCAACTTCGCCAACGCCGCGCAACACCCTCGATCGGTACGAGCCGTTTGATCCGTTTCGGCAGAACAACACCGCTGCCAACGCGATACATCTGAACAACAATTCGTTCGGCTTGGGCACTAACCAGTTATCACTTGTAAGTAAGAGTCCTACACAGGTAGACGCCAACAACAAGGAGACCAAGAAAGTAGACATAGAAATTGCAGAGGTTATAGTGGGAGCTATTCTGGGACCCGGTGGTCGTGCCCTCATTGAGATTCAGCACCTAAGTGGCGCCAACATACAAATCTCTAAGAAGGGCATGTTCGCCCCTGGTACCAGGAACCGCATAGTGACTATCACGGGTTATCCCAATGCGATCAACACTGCTCAATACTTGATCGAGCAGAGGATCAGTGAAGAAGAGGCAAAGCGAGCGCGTCAGAATGCCATCGCCAGTATGATCCATTGATTTCAAATATAGCACTCCTCTTGTTCATCCCCATTGAGCTCCGTTGTTCACCTCTTCATACCTTGAGAAGCGAGAGCACGGTGGTTCTTTTTTCTCTTCTTATAATTTTGACACGTGTATACACGTGTGTGTATGTGTATGATTACACACACACACACACACACACACACACACACACACACACACACACACTACACACACATAAATATATATATATATATATATATATATATATATGAATATTATGTATGTTGTATGATATATAACAACTACGATTGTTCTGTGATACACCACATTATGGGGCTTTATCACACACGACATGTGCGTATTACATCAGAGTTGCCACGAATAACTGTTAGTTGTTATTGCGTATTATTACGTATTATTGGGATAATCCACTATATAATTGTTATCGGATTCGGAATATACGATTACGGCATTTCTTTTAGCAACACTGATTGCTACATTACATCTGGAAATATGGCTTCTTCTTGACAGACTTTTGTCTGCTTAATTGCTAAATCCCTCAAGTTTTTATTACACATTAACCATTATCAAAAATCATCTCACATAGAATTCAATATTAAAGCGGCACTTCAAATCTGAGTCAATCATTGACCGGTCAACTGAAATGTTAAGATATGTTTTCTATGATTAACATTTTGTCTTTTGAGATAGGAAATACTTAGACTAATGGATTTTTCTTGTTTTTAAAATGCAATTATTTACTTTGTTTCACCAAGTACAGAGTAATACCTTGGCAAAACCAAAGAGTTTATATGTACAGAATGTTTCAAAGAAATAATTATGAGTTGCTAAGACTTAAAAATCTTGAGCTGCAGAAATTTGTAGCTTCTTCTCGAAACATTCTGCATAACACAGAAATCCTTGGCTGGAAGTTTAATAAATATCCAAAGTGAGAGAGAGAGAGAGAGAGAGAGAGAGAGAGAGAGAGAGAAAACTATGCTATATATATAAAAACATATATTTATATATTTACAATGTATTGCTGGCTGGTCCAGCTAGATAAATAGTGAATAACTCCTTATTGCCAAGTTATATTTTTAATTCCAAAGCGTTTGAGTCTTTCTGAGCCTCATTTAAATAGTTTCGTAGTATTTAGATTGATATATACAGAACTATATATAGATTTTAACGTCAAATGTTATTTTTTAATATGTATTTCTAAGGAATGGAAAATTGTTTGCGCTAACACTTGTTCGCTAGGATAAGCAATATTTTTTGCACATCACGTTAGATAACATTCTCAGATATTTAATAATCTGCAGAATTATTCCATTATTCATGAAACTTTTAGTCTAACTATTTCCTCTTTTAAGACGATCATCAGTTGACTGCGATTAAAATTTGTATGGTGTGTATGTACGCGCGCATGCACGCACGCACACACGCACCCTCCCTTCTCTCCACACACACACACACACACACACACACACACACACACACACACACACACACACACACACACCAACTTTATATGTATGTGTGTGTGATATATATATATATATATATATATATATATATATATTGTCTTCTACTTTAGACTCATTTAATTTGAAATTTAGAACTTATTATTACGTGCCTTTTGAGAGAAAATAGAATATACTGGCGTTTGCTTTCTTAAAACAATGTAAATGTTAGTTCGTTTAAAATATTTTTCGGATCTTTTATTTAATGTATGAGCGTCTCTTCAATCGTTTTTTCGCCATGCGCGAAATATTTTACCATATAATTACTATATATGTATTTACTATATAGTATGTTTTAAATAATTTATTAGGAATATTGATCGTTCAATCGTAGACGCACATGAAAGAATCTTCTCCAAATCATTTTAATTGTCATCTTGAAAAATCTCGATTATTTACCACAGTACATATTTCTGTACGGTAAAGAGTTCTGTATGGTAAAAAAAGGCGTTTGTGTGAAACGCTGAAAAACCTGCATTTTTCTGAAAAATGTGATTAAAACAGGAAGTTTTAATGAATATTAAAATTTTGTAATGGAGGAATGAACCAACAGATCTTTGAATGTTACAATCGATTTAAAAATTTTCAAACAAATCTTGCGTTCCCGCCATTTAATTGAAGGAAAAGATGTCTGCTACAAATAAAAATTTTTATAATCATTCTTTCTATGGGCATAAGTAAATAGGAAGGGGATATGAGCTAGATAATTATCAATAATGGATTTAAAATGATTATTGAAATCATTTAGTTATATAGCATTAAATAAAATATATAACTGTACATCCACATAGATACATAAACAGACAGATAGATAGATACATATACATATAAAATTCATAATTGGAGCCATAAGCTTATTGTTCTTTAAACATTGACTTGTATATTTATAAATATTGCATAAAGGGAATGATAATGATAATATATTATGCAAAGACATACATCATACAAACATATATACATACATGTATATATACTCTATGTATAAATACATACATAAATGTACATGTACATGTGTGTGTGTGTGTATATTTATACATATATAGACACACACACGCGCGCGCGCGCGCGCACGCATGCATGCATATACACACATTATATAAGATGTCCTGTATAAGTCATCTCCTTCTATTTTTTAAGCTAAAGGAGACAAACCTAACAAATATATCAAACTAAATAATTCGAGTAAAACTTTCGTAAGCTTTCAATGATTTTTTGTAAAAATTATCTATGTTAAAGAATGGGAAGACATGCATAATTTTTCGTGCCAACGGCGTGAATACTTTGCTCTTATAAAAGTTATAGTGTTCTTCCTATCGAATACAACGATATATGATCTAACAGAACTATTTTACAAATTACAAGTTTTGTCAAAACTTATTATCTTTTCATTTTCGGTTTTGCAATATAACCAACTTCCAAGTTTCACATTAATAATTAATAACTATAATAATATATTGTTATAATCATAGTCAAATAGCTAATGCGAGAATGAGAAATTGGCCATGTTGCAGAGCCAAAAAGTAGTAATTGCCTATGAAATTTCAAATAAATAACTTCTATAATTTATAAAATAATTTTATTATATCATACATTGTTACATTTATTTACAAAAATATTGGAACTTTTATTATATTTGAAATATTCACGTTACCATGAAAAAATTGTATATCTCTTCGTTCTTCAACATAAATAAGTTTTATAAGCATAGATTTTCACTGTACTTGTAATAGAGTTCAGTTAGAACCATTTAATTTTTTGATATTATATTTGTTAAACCTTAACTCGCCATACCTATTTTTAATTATCTTTCCCGCCACATCGGGATTTGTGGAATCTTTGTCGCTATATCTCTGAACTGAAGGCATATTTTTTTAGTTCACAAGATGTAAAATAGATATCTCAAAGTAAGACAAAGACAGATGAACAAAAATTAAACCTAAAATATTTTATTTAAAATATTTTTCAAGTAGTTATAATGATTTAAAGAAATTTCTTTTGCAAAAAGTTATAGCAATGTGAAAAATCGCACTGGGTACATCGTACCTTGGTATGGCGATCTATGGTTAAGTCTACCTTCTTTAATTTACAAAATAAAAGGCCACTTATGAGGATATTCATGTGTATGCACACACACACACACACACACACACACACACACACACACACACACACACACACACACACACACACACACACACACACACACACACACACACTGCATGCGTGCGTGCGTGCGTGCGTGCGTGCGTGTATACAAATAGAAGGAAGGTGGATTATAGATTTATTATAAAAGATGTTACATAAATATGAATAATGTGCATATGTATGTGTATATGTATTATTATGTATGTATGGTGTACACACACACACACACACACGCGCGCGCGCGCGCGCGCGCGCGCGCACGCACACACTCATATATATATATATTTATGTGTATATATGCATATATGCGTGTATGTATGTATGTATGTATGTATGTATGTATGTATGTATGTATGTATGTATGTATGTATGTACATATGTATAGGTACATAACATAAATATATAAACACAAAACACACACACACACAGGCGCACGTGTGTGTGTGTGTGTGTGTGTGTGTGTGTGTGTGTGTGTGTGTGTGTGTGTGTGTGTGTGTGTGTGTGTGTGGAGTGTGTGTGTGGAGCGTAGGAATGATATTAAAAAATATTGTTGATAAAATATTTGCGTCCGCAAAGAGGAGAAAACACGTTTATGTTTATCCATAAATTTTATGTAAACTATTATTAATTAAACTTCACTGCGTTGCCCAAATACATTGAAAAGTCACCAATATATGGAATAATTAACTAGATTGCTGTAGATAAATCAATTCTAAAGTTTTAAGAGAGCATATAAATTATATAGCGTTAATTTAATTTATGGATTAGTGTATTTTAATAGTCTTCGTGCTATTAACACTAACGGCAGCATAATATATTTCATTATAATTAATATATAATATATAATAACCATTATCATGCATTTTTCTCCTAGAAGATCATCATATTAGATTTATTAATCAGTTATCATTGATTCTCATTGTGTTGAAAATCGTCTTCTATTATAGTCAGCTATTAATATTATCTAACTGCCGGTAGGGCAGAAGAATGCTACTAAATTTATTGAGCTCGTGAAAAAAAGAGGTGTTTGTCATTCAAATTTGCCATTAGTCGTTCATTCGTTCGCGAATGTAGGATATAGACACAGATATAAACACAATTTAGATTGCCACTACTACAAATATGTACGTTACCTATTAGATTTAATATTTATCTATCTCTTCATATTCATGGTACATTATTTATCGTTTTAATCTTTATTCTCAGACAGATATTGAATTATGAAACTATTATTTGAGCATCGGTATTTTTATTTTATATTCTTTTATTATTGAAGTTGTAAGAGATTATCGTATAGTTCAATTGTAATGTCGGGTGAATGAGATGAACAATGAATTCTTGATTTTTACTTGAAATTCACTCGTCAATTGTGTTCCTGATCATTGGAAAGTGATCACGAGTAATCTTGCACGAGTAACCACCGTACCTTTTTTAGGGGGACTTGAGTTTTCGATTGTCAAACCCGTTCATTTCTCGTTACTATACATTCGCAATCATGTTATAATCAGCATCGTTAAAAAGCTTAGCATCGTTAGGATGATACAGTTTACATAAATTACTAAAAACAATCACCGTATCTCCTCGTATCTTTGTTACGACGAAGTGTGAAGCGCACTAATTTTATGATATGCATTGCCTGGTACAAATACATAAACATAAGTTATGACGTACATGTTTGTAGAGACGCAATATTCGAAAGGAAGAAAAATAGATGAAAAACGAGAAGAAAGCCTCTCTCTCTAGCGAACAACTTGTAGGTAGCATCTATGGTAAATATTTAGAATAAGGTTACGGGTTCTCTGATATTAAAACATTCCGTAATAGAGCAGATTACACATGTATAAGACTAGCTGTGATGGAAAGCTGAAAAAGAGAGTATATATTATACCAGTTGCTAGTAGAAAATGAAAGATGAATGTGAAATTAACTGTTAATAGAATATAAAATTGTAGGATTTATTTGCGCAGGTAAAATAAAATGCTTGTGACGACAAAAATTCGGCCAAGACAGGGAGAGATTGAGGAAGGAAACGGAAGCTTCGTCAGTACGCACGATTAAGCTAACATGCCCGGTTAAGCATGTGCAATCTCGCGCGTCTAAGTTATTTTTATCACGATGATGACAAGAGATCAGGATCAAGCCGAGTTCCTTCCTAAGTAAACACATAAAACCCGTGGAATCTCCTTGCAAATATTCCGGTAAGAATATAATATTCAAATTATAGGTGAAAGAAGCACAGATCACGTATAAAGGCCATAACGCGATCAGCCAGACTAAAATAAGTATTCTTCTTATATATAACATATTTAAAGTGTAACATATTTAAGTATAACATATTTAAAAGTGTATCGCCTGTTATATACGTTTTAATAACTATATTGATACTGTGATGTGTAGAGTTTGCACATTTACATCGATAGCGTTACTTTAAGTGGCTCCTCGCGCAATGTGCAATTCGTTTAATCTAATACAAAAAATATCTCAAAAATATCTTAAAAGATATTTCAAAACACAGAAAAATAATAAGCAAGTATTTGGTATATACATTTTTAAAGACTTAAGAAATTAATGAGAAAGATATACAGAATTTCAGAACACATTTTTCAAAAATACATGACTTTAACGGATTTGCTTTTTAAAATTAATATCTTTAGCTTTTAAGGATTGTCGTGATCTGTATTTTACTAGTATTGCTAGTATTTTGAAAACGAGCAAAACACAAATTGCAGTACCGTTATCGAAGTAACATTCTTGATGAAACTTTTTGAGTCGCTTAACGGCGTAAATGTATATGCGTTAATGCGCTAACATGTACACACACACACACGCGCGCACACACACACACACACACACACACACACACACACACACACACACACACACACACGCTTTCGGTTACGTTGTATTGAGTTATTTAACAATAATGTCAACAAACGCACGGTTTCGCGTGTAAACTCAAACTGCGTAAAGTCGGTGCTTGCGTGCGATCAGTATCAAGACGAAGATAATTTTGTCACGAAAATTAGATTGAATAACGACATGCCACAATATATTGTATATTAATAAGGCGTTATGTACATGTATCGGTGACAAAATTATTGATATCACGTGTAAAAACAGATATTGATTCGCGAAGGCATCGTTTAATTGTCCTTTCCGAGCCAACGATTCCAAAAGAAATCGCTTTCGATAAGGATATTTCCTCTTCAAAGAATTTTCCTTTAAAAAATCATGCAGTCAAAATTATTGGAAGATATGGAAAATGTTTCTTACGTATTTTTCTTTTTGTATTTCAGAGGAAAATCGCTCTCGTATTCGATCTCGAGTAGGACAATCCGATTCCAATCGCGATCGTAGGAACGGAAAGGATGATAAATATTTCCGCGCGTCGTTCATGATTTTCCGACGAGACGATCGACGCGGAGATGCAACGGCTGCTCTGCACAAGATTGCAAGAGCAGTATTGGTCGGCCAGTCAATGTTACCTACGAGTTGTTTAAACGCGAGAGAACGATGTTACGGTAGATCAACAGTCATTATCCGCCCTTGTTAGGAGAATCTTTTATTTTTTCACAGCGCTTTGTTTTGTACAGTTAAAAATATATTTCTTCGTTCACATATAACCGCGAAAAATGCGAGAATCGTATTGCGGTGCATCGCCAGTCGATAATTGTAACCGTAATACAGATGTAGATTGTGTGTAGCTAGTTTCTTATATCTTTAGGAATTATATCATTGCGGATTTGAGCAAGTTAAAACAATAAATTATCGATCTATCTGATCCTATCTCAGACAAGAAAGATGGAAAGAAAGAAAAAGAAAGATAAATAATTACGTCTATCTATATACATACATGTATGTGCAAATATGAAAAAATTAACAGAGGGAGAGAATTCAACTATAACTCTAATATAAATATAAAAGATAATGTGGAGGTGTAGCGTAGTAATCAGGGAACTGTAGGAATTGCATCGACTCGCCTCAATTCTAATTATGACTATTGTTACGGTAACTATTAACTGAATTTGACACTTGTCGCCGCGCGGAGGGTGACTCGCGTGTCACATTACTTGGCTGTGTGTGTTAGGCTACATCATAAAAATCATGTTCCATCGTACTTTTATCGTTTCACTTCGCATGGCTCCATTAAACTGTATGCGAGATGAAAGAGAAAAAACGCAGAAAAAAGAAATAGAGAAATACGCAAAAAATACGCAAGACTCACGATGGCATTCGGAATCGCGTTTCTAAGAACATAGAAAAAAAGAATAGGCTCTTTTGCGTGTCACCCGCACTCCACACCCTCTAGTGCCATATTGAATCTTCCCCTTCCTTTACATCCATCCCTTTCTTACCTTTCCTACCCATCAACCATCACACTTGTTAACGTTTGACAGTAGAATATGTTGTTAAAGATGTGTATATCCTGCGCGAAAACGCACGCTAATCGTTTTCAATGAAAATCAGAAAATCTTTATATTGTTTATTTCACATGAATATATTAAATAATGTCGTTATGGAGCGTACTACGAGATACCTACTCTTAGTTTGAAGTTTGTATAAATAAGGAAAATAGAAGTCTTTATAGCAGCCAGGAATATTGCGAGAAAGGAAAAGAAGTAAAGAAAATACCGATATTTCGATATTCCGTTATAACATACATTGATTGCTGCAAATGAGAGGAATATTGCTTAACGAATACTTTGTCTCCAAGTTCTATTTTTGTTGTCGCATTATACTTTTGTGTTTCTTGATTTTATATAGTCGTATATCCTGTTTCAGCTTGTCCTATTGAATCGGTGGTAATAACTCAAGTCAGAAATGCAACAATCTCTGAATTGATTAATATACGTGGATGACAATTGGCAATTGGTCTGATCAAAAAAAAAAAGAAGAAAACTATTTGCAATATATTACGGTTATTGCTTCAGAAAAAATATTCTGCATATTTCTGTAGTGAGTTTCCTATAATTGTTAGTTTACTGCCACTTTTTTGCAATCAATTACTATAATCAAATGTTTAAATAATAAGATAAATATTTGCCGATAGCTAAGAAACTCAATGTGTAAAACATAAAACATTTACTGGGTGTCCAATAATTCATGATGCGTCTCTCGCAGTAGATAAAACAGGTTATAAATAAAATTTTTTCTATTGTCATTTTGCAATTTTTTCAATAATTAATGAATTATTAATTTATAAAGCTCTATCAATGAACATACTCATGGTTGCTACATGAGTTGCTCGAAAGTGTGCTCTGCACAAGCAGCAAAACTTAGTTTTGCATAAGCGGCGCATTAACGTTAGGCTTTTCACAGATGCATATTCATTTACAAATTATTATAAATTAATAACTCAATTATTACAAAAATTGCAAAATAATATAAGAGTTTTCTGTCCAGCATAATCTGCTCTATCTATTCACTAAAGATGCATTACTAATTATAGAACACACACACACACACACACACACACACACACACACACACACACACACACCTCTATATATATATATATAATATATTATATATATATACATACATACACACAAATAAATATATCACTAAAAACTATTACATTAAGGCATCGCTGTAGAAAATGTGAAAAAAGAAACGAAGAATTTATTTATTGCATCCTATCGCATTAATTGACAATAGCAGAGATAAAATTATTTATATAGTACGAAAGTAAATAAAGATTATCAAAGATTACAGCCACACTCGAAAATCATTTGATTAAATGCGATTCGAGATATTTCTCACATTACGAAATCTTTGTTTTCCCAATTTAACGACATTCTCATGAAGCGCGCGAAGCTCAGTCTACGACCGAGAAATAAAAAAAGAGAATAAAATATAATAATAATGATATAAAAAATTATGTAACAAGAGAGCGTTACGATGTCCGCAGTAACTAGAGAATGCGTTCGTTACAATATAATAAAGAGAATTGTACAAAAATTGTATGTAATGTTATTTTGTCGAAAGTGAGAGTACTGATATAGAGTTAGACTGTTAATATGGTATATTATTTTGGATAAGAGCATAATATAAAAAGAAGAAAAACAAAAAATAACGAAAAGAAAAGAAGGAAAGAAAAGATTAAGAAACACTCTCGAACATGAGATCGTTGTTATTGACATAAAGATAGCATATAACAGCTCGGGGATTAAAATGGAGAATTAAAGAGAAACAAATAAAATTATGTAGAACGCGAAAGAAAGAAAGAGGGGAAGGGAAGACTATTAAGTACCTTGTTGAATATATAAGTAGTCGTATATTGCTATAAATCGCAAGTGCACGTGAGTGTGCGTGTGCTCTCATCCCACACATTCACGACATGTTCACACATACATGCATACACATCGTATAATATCAAAAGTGCATGCTTACACGCAAATAGAAGATTTTGTAGAAAGAGAAAGAACGCGCGTTTGCGTTTCACTTTCGTGATGATAAGTCTTTTTGTGCGTATAGTTATGACGTACTTGGTTAAATATTAGAAAGAAGAAAGAGAGAGAATAATCTTTGTTATCTTCCATGATATGTGACATGTGTGTGTGTGTGTGTGTGTGTGTGTGTGTGTGTGTGTGTGTGTGCGTGCGCGCGCGCGCGCGCGCGCGCGCGCGCGCGCATGGCTGTGTGTGGGGGGGGGAGTGCGCGCGCGTAATGCGTGCGTGCGGCGCGTGTGAGAAGAATATATACATACATACACATAAATATACACACATATACATACATACACATATATGTAGCATACGTACATAATATATAATCGAGATGAGAGAAAGAAAAAGGGAGAGAGTAAAAATGCAGCTGGCTGCGAAGATACCACAGAGAGATTTATTTGTCTCATACCGAATGGTGAAATCACGGTCAAGTATTGTACCTTACATTCCTTCGGCTATAAAATAATTTAAGGAGATACATAGGCATACGCATAAATATACACAAAACACATACACGATAGTGCGTTCTTCTCATTATGCGTTTTAACAAAGTTTGTAATATGCTGCACACGATTAGACAAAAATTCATTGTCACCCATTACACATTTTATTCCGCAATTGTGTAAACACAACAGATGACAACACAATTCAGCTTGTTTTTTTCCTTTTTTCCTTGTCGACACGACACAAGAATGGCGGTGCATTACGAGCAATGGGCAAAATTGTGTGTATTTTTTAATATTCCAAGATATTTCACCTCTCCGTGAGAGAGGAAGGAGAAGACAGAGAGAGGGGAAAAAAGGGTATTGCTATTCAATTAAGAAAGATTATCGATATTTACTGATAAGTTTTAAGTAGTCAAAATAGTCGTAACTCTATGGAAGATATGGA